>NW_027069122.1:7500-173015 GCF_037157495.1 Lathamus discolor
CTGTGTCCCCATGGTCATTGTGATGTCTGTGTCCCCATGGTTCCCATGTGACCCACCATGTCCTTATGGTCACCATGTCCCCGTGTCCCCAGCGCGTCCCTGTGGTCACTGTGTTGGAACCTTAAGCTAACAATAATGTGTGTGCCTCTAGCATAGTAGAATTGGCCATACTGTTCTGACTAACGTGTAGAGAGAAAGGAGCGTTTGGCTGATGAGGGAAGGAACATCATGGGACTGATAAGAGCTAAGGAGACAGTAAGTAAGAGCAAGGATGCCAGCCTTCAAGACAGCAGAGTGGCGCCCAGCGTGGAGTGAGACTGGAGCGGAGCAGAAGCAAGGACATACCAACTGCTACCTGGGCACTAGGACCTTGCGAGCCTGCACAAGCACTGAGGTCATTCGGTAAGCACAGTGAGGAAGCACCGTGCTGCACTGCCATGGCTCCGAGAGCCCCACAGAGCAGGGCTCGCAACAAGAAGGAGAAAAAGGCTTTTGGAATGTTCCTGCTGGCGCTGATCAGGGTGAAATGGAACCAGCCGGGAAAGTTTGCTCCCCCCAAGCCATCCGTGCCTCTGGGATGCCAGAATTCTCTGACCCCCAACTTGGGGGGCAGTTGTGGGTCTGGGGGAGTCACATGGGAGTTTCTTGTCAGGCAGTTCTGTATCTGGGGGTAACGTGGGCTTCACTTGGGGGTCACTTAGGGGGCAGTTGTGGTGTGGGGCTTTACTTGGGCGTTACTTGGGGGGCAGTTGTGGGTGTGGAGGTTCATTTGGGGGCACTTGTGGGTCTGCAGGGTCACTGGGGGGTCATTTGTGGGCCAGTTGTGTGTCTTGGGAGTCACTCCAGAGTCACCTGGGGGGCAGTTATGGGTCTGGGGTATCACTGGGTGTGCAGTTGTGGGTCTGGAGAGTCACTCAGGGGTCACCTGGAGAGTAGTTGTGGATCTGGGGGGGGTCACATGGGAGGCAGTTGTGGGTATGGGGGTTCGCTTGGGGGGCAGTTGTGGGTTTGGGTGGTCACGTGGGAGTCACTTGTGAGGCATTGTGGGTCTGGGGGGTCACTTGGTGGGGCAGTTGTGGGTCTGGGTGTTCACATCAGAGCCACTTGGGGGGCAGATGTGGGGCACGGGGTCATTTGGGGGTGTAGTTATGGGTTTGGGGAGTTCACTTGGGGGAATTTGGCTGCAGTTGTGCTCCTGGGCAAGACACTTTGGGGGCAGTTGTGGGTGTGTGGGTCACTGGGGTTCTCTTGGGGGCAGTTCAGGGTCTGGGGGTGACTGGGGAGTCACTGGGGGCAGTTGTGGGTGCAGGGTGTCACTCGGGGGGCGTTCTGGCTCTATGGGTGTCACTTGCAGGGCAGATTTGGGTCACTTTGGGGGCAGTTGTGGGTCTGTGGAGTCACTCGGGGGTCATTTGAGGGGACAGTTGTTGGTCTGGGGTGTCACTTGGGGTCACTTTGGGGCAGTTGTGGGTCTGGGAAGTCACTTAGGGGTCACTTGGGGGGCAGTTGGGGGTTTGCGGAGTCATTGGGGGTTGATTCGGAGAAAACTCCAGGAACAAACTCGCCAACAAAGTTGAAGTTGGCAAGCAGCTATTCTTTATTGCCGCACTGGGAGACACACGGGGGATAGGTCCTCCTAAAGGGTATCACCATATTGCTCCCCAGTAAGTGTTTCATGGGTTCATTAACACCACAAACATAGCAATTACCCTGTCCTTCTATTTACCACTTAGTTTAACTGTGCCCATCCCGGACATCTGCTAGTCCCGGATACTCCCCACCCCCAGGTCCTGTTTCTCTATTCTGCTTTTCTTACACTTTTTGTACTAAGCTCCTAAGGACCTACAACTATGTCAACTGCCTCCGAGCACCGCAGTTACTTTCCATTACAAAGCCATCAAACTTCACATTACTTAGAACCGATTCCATTTTGTGCTTTCCTGCCTCCTTGTCTCAATGATGAGGCCGTTGCCCAGGAGCGCAGCCAGGGAGGTGCCCAGGGGCAGCCAGAAGCTGCAGAGCTGGCATCTGGGTGTCTGCAAATGGCAGGAGGAGGAACTGGGTGATGGAGCTGCCATTGACATGTGCTGCCTGTGGGCATGGAGCCTGTTCAAAGAAGGAAAGGGCAGGGAAGAATTATGACAGGCTCCTCCAAGCAAATCCACTGCATTTCTCATAGAAATCCCCCCAGCTGAAATGCATTTCCTTTCTCTGGTTTGTGCTGGCTGAGTGTGCTGTGAGGAGCAGGACCTCTGCCCATGTGCTGCCTTGGCGTCAGCTTTGCTCTGAAGCAGTGCTTTGCCCAGCTCTGATGTTCAGAAGGGACGTCAGATGAAATCCAACTTGTCTGTAAAGTTCAGTACTGGCACTCATGACTCGGATGAGTCTGGGCAGCACAAGACAGGCTCAACAGGGCCTCAGAATCATTTTGACTGTGTTATTTATTTACTGGCATATCACTGCTGAGGGTTTTTATTTGGGGCGTAAACCATTCTTTGTATGACCGAAAACCTGAAGAGTATCTAGGCAGGGAGAAGTTCTCAGCTCTTTGTAGCTCAGGGCAGAGCCAGGAGAGCTGCAGTGTCCATCCGTCCTTCCCCATGTGCCCTGTGCTTACCTTTGCGCTGCCCGCAAGCCGCCTTCAAACACAAATTAAGCTCAACCCCCCCGCCAATAGGAGTTCTGCGCCTCACGCCCAGACGTAGCGATACCTTCTTGAAAATGGGGTTATATTACCCTTTTTCCACTTGTCGGGAACTTCACCCGACTGCCACGATTTTTCAAATATGATGGACAAATAGGATGGATTTCTGGATTAGTAGTTTTACAAGCATTATTGTTCTTCCTGTTATGGCAAATTATGAAGGAAAACCCCTTCATCTGCTATGAAAATAAAGTTATTCTTATAATCTGTTAAGTTTGTTTTTTCAGTTGTCTGTATCACCTACAGGCTGCTGTCTCTGTCAGCATTTTTATTCTGTTTGTGCTTTGCAGTTCACTGAAGTAGATGTATATTCTGAAAATAAACTTGAATCGATTAAAGTGGCTAACATACAGCGATGCCTCTGTTTTGAAAATTGAGTTCAGGCACAGGCTGTCTGTTTGGCAGGAGTGGAGGTGCCTTTTTGCTTCAGTTTTACTGATTAAGCTTTTAGAGTTGCTTTTGAAGGTGGAAGAGGGGTCAGAGTAGCATCAGATTCACACGTTACTGTCTTTACTGAATTGATATGAATGACCCCCTTTGAAGATTGAAGAATGTGGCACGAGCATGCATAAAGCCTCTCAGACTTTGAGGAGCGTGACCTTTTGTCTTTTGTGCATGATCTTCTGGTTGGCAATTGATATGTTTTGCTATTCAGGGATGATGACTCTAGATACATTTGATTAAAAAAAGAAATTAAAATTCAGTAACCTCCTCAGTGTCAGTGCACCTCTGCTGAAGACTCTCTAATACTGCTAGCATTACTGTGAGGTTAAGCTGGTAGTTTTGTTTTACTGTGTTTCGGCTGTGTTACCTAGCTCTGGAACTGGGCCAACCTACGCTCATTACTGCCTTTTTCTTATCTGTCTAGGTTTCACCCTTCAGCAGGGAGTATAGATCTCATTCAGAAAAGCTTATCCAATAGGTGCCAGCATAATTAATAAATCTTTTCTGCTTTTCACTAAGAATTGTAATCATGCATTCATGCCTTAAAAAGCAGCGATGTTCCATCCCTCAGCTGGGGGACACACTGCCTTCCTGCAGTGTCATTTCTCAGCTGAGAGACAGAGTTTGATCTAAAAATCAAGATTTTGTAGAATCATGATGACCTTGAAAGGAGGATTGAAAGGGGACTCTCGGGCTTTCCCAGAGCACACAGAGCATTTATGTTGGAAAAGACCCTTAAGATCGAGTCCAAGCGTTAACCACTCTCAAGTCCAGCACTAAGCCATGTCCACAAGTCCCAAATCTACATGGCTTTTAAATACCTCCAGGGAAGGTGACACATCAACAGCTGTGGGCAGCCTTTTTCTTGTCCCCTCATCAAACAGTACAGGCAGGCCAGGACAGGCTGGGAGCTCCTTTACCCCTGCTGAAGGAAGGGATTCAGGGAACTGGAAGGGGACTCAGCTCCCTCCCATGAACACCACAAAACTCTCACTTCCTCAGAAGGCGAAAATGTACCAATATATAGATGATGTCTTAATCAGAGGAGATTGCCCCGAAGAACTACAGCAACCACAGCGTGGCGAGCACCCCGTGGTGCAGAAGTTGAAGTTCCACCTAAAGAATGTCAGAAACCAAGCAGAAACCAGTCAAATCGGGGGGTACTTGGTGGATAGCAGCAGCGCAGTGATTGCTGCAGACACCTTCAGAAAAACAAAACAAGGGCAGATGCCCCAGTCTAGGAAGGAATTACAACAGCTTGTGGGGTCCTCCAGGACACTGGAGGGAACATGGCCCTGGATTCTCTATCATTGCTTGCCCACTGTACTCACTGTTACGAAAGGGAAAACCATGGGAATGGAATCTAGAGCATGAGGAAGCAGGAACTACCTAATACAGGAATTAAAACCATACAGTCAGTTGGGCCTGTACACCCCCACCACCCTCTCATAGTAGAATGGGCTTTTGCTGAGCATGGCTCTTCCTGTGACCTATTCACACTGGCCCTGACGGAACAAAAAGCACTTTCATGTTCAAGTCGCCTCTTTCATAGACACTGAACCGCATGGAGAGAGCCCCCTCTGTCCCAGCGCTCCTGCGGGCCCAGAAACACCCAAGGGATGGGGGGGGCGAGCAAAGGCCGAGGGCTCTGGCTCAGCTCCAGCAGCAGAGGAGGAGGCCAGGAGCCTAGAGAACCTGCCCCTGGGTTGCAGCCTTGGGCACAGAGAGTCCATGAGGAGAAGGGAGAGGGGACAGGAGGGACATGGGGGGCACAGCTCCAAAGGCAGCAGCAGTGCTGTCACAGAACACACCCTCACAAACTCTTCTGGACAATCAAAGCAGACTCAAACACAGACTCAAACACCCTCCCTGTGTGCCCTGTGGTGACGGGGATGCCCCAGCCCTCACAGGGTGCCCTAGGAAGCTGTAGCTGCCCCATCCCTGCCAGTGTCCAAGGCCAGGTTGGATACAGGGACTTGCAGCAACCTGCTCTAGTGGAAGGTGTCCCCGCCCGTGGCAAGGGTTGGAACTGGTGAGCTTTAAGGTCCCTTCCAGCTCAAGCCAGTCTGGGATTCTAGGATTCAGGAATCTGTAGCATGTTGAGGAGAGGATGACCTCGAAAGGAGGATTGAAAGGGCTTTCCCAGAGCACACAGAGCATTTCCCAGTCTGGAATACAGGAAACGTTGGACCGAGTCCCTGCAGCAAAAGAGAGGCAGAGTAGCACTGCTGGGCTGCAGCTAAGGGCTGTCCTAGGCAGAAGTTGGAAAGGAGCAGAGAATAACACAACCTCCTTGGATAGGGGATGACCTGCTTTGCAAGGACAGCAGTGGCAAAGCCCCAGTCCCTGCCACAGGGCTCCCGGGGGAAACACAGGTCCCAGCATGACCGTGTCACCTCAGCCAGCACAGAGCCTCTTCCCACATCCCTCCTCGCATGCAGCACCCACTGCAGTGGCCAAAAAGCCAGGGCAAGAACCAGGCCTAGCACTCACCTGCCAGCGAGCCCACGGCAATGCTTGCCAGCATCATGGGCAGCACCACATTTGCTGCATCTCTGCAGAAGAGAATCCACAGTGTCTGCACCCAGACTGAATTTATCCCCACCAAACACCCTCCAAGCAAAAATCTAACTTCACGGATGAGTTGTGCACAGTTTTTGCCTTGGAAAGTGGTTCTGGGAGACATGGAGTGACTGTCAGCGTTCAAAGCCACAGTTCCCCAGGTCTCGGACCCAGAGCACCTTCAAGCTCTCTGGCTGTGGAGGAGGAATGTTTCTATCTCATCACTCACCCACAACGTGCAGCTGCAGCCAGCCCATGGCCTCCAGCTGGGACCTGAAGCGCTAGAGCCAGTTGTCCCCCCACTGCAGCACCATCTGCAGCGAGAAGTTTGTTCTGTTGAACCTCAAGTGGCTCTCGTAGGGGGAGCGGTGGTGCTGGCTCCATCAAAAGCATAAGTGAGGATGGCTCCCTCCTGCTGGGCAGTTTTGTATTCCCAGATGACAGCTCTGCCTCCCTGCAGCGGTGGAACCGTCAGGCACACGGTGCAGCCCATGGCCGAGACGAGTCGCTCTGACGCCGGCCTGAGGTCAGCGGAGCAGCAGGGAGGGAGCGTGTGGCCTGCAGGAGAAAGGAGACGTTAGCGCACAGCTCCTGAGGGGCAGCTCCTGCCACCCGGCAGCGCTGGGTACTTGAGGGTGTCACAGAAGCATGGAATGCTTTGGGTTGGGATGGACCTTAAAGCTCATCTAGCTCCAACCCCTGCCACAGGCACGGACACCTTCCACTAGAGCAGCTTGCTCCAAGCCCCTGTGTCCAACCGGGCCTTGAACACGGCCAGCCATGGGGCAGCCACAGCTCCTCTGGGCACCCAGTGTCCCAGATGGATTCCATTCTGGGCAGCCTGTGACAGTGTCCCACCACACTTACAGGGAAGAGCTTCCTCCTAAGGTCTCATCTTATTCACCCCCCTTTGGCAACTTAAAGCCGTTCCCACTTGTCTGATCACTACATGCCCTTGTAAAGAATCCCCCTCCAGCTTTCCTGTAGGCATCAAACAGATATTGGGAGGCAAACTCATTGTCTAAGTCATCATCTAAATTATCATTTGTATCATCTTCAAATCATTGTCAATTAACAGTTGAATTGAAAGTTAATTATTGCTAAATCACCATTGGATTCCCATTTGATTTTAATTCAGTCCCTGATTAATTACCATTGGTCATTAACAAGGCCCTTATCCCCACAAGGATGACTTCTCTGAACCATTCCCCTGTGAAGCACAGTGAGGCACAGCTCCAAGTCCATTTCCCTTCAGGTATGCAGCGTCAGATCCAGCAAGTGCCCTCGCTCCGCACTGAGGGCCATGGCAGATGGAGGTAGCCCAGTGCAACCGGACGGGGTACAAAGAGAGCTGCAGATAAGGTTCCCAACAGCAGGACAGCTCCTGGCACAAGGACTATCCCAGCTCCAGGGCCAGCCTGCACCGGACGCCCTGTGCTTCCTGCCCTTGGCGGCAGGGTCACAGCGGCGCCCTCTGTGACCCGGTCTGTGACACTCCCCGATTTGGTCACATCTCTTGTGCTGCCCTTCCCTTCCCCTGCCCGCATCCCTCTATCCTTCAGGGGGGCACAGAGACCCCACAGCCGCCCCAGGGGGAAACTGGGAGGAGTCCATCGGGAGGCCCAGATCCCTGCTCAGGGCAGGTTGGGTATCAGTTGATGGGTGGTGAGCAACTGGATTCTCCCCCCTTGTTATTCACATTAGCATTATTATTACTGGTGGCAGCAGTAGTGGTTTTGTGTTATACCTTAGCTACTGGACTGTTCTTATCTCAACCCATGGGAGTTACATTCTTTCCATTCTCCTCCCCTTTCCTCCGAGAGCCAAGGGGGGGAATAGGAAGGAGAGTGAGTGAGCGGCTGTGTGCTTCTGAGCTACCAGCTGTCCTAAACCATGACAGCACCTTTAGCTAAAGTCCCCAGGTCCCAGTGGCACGTTTGAAACCTCTGGTGTTATTAGGACATTGCTAGTGATCTGCCGCAGTACTGACTGGCATCTCTCCGTTTTTTGGGGAGGAAGGTAAAAGCAAGATAGACAGAGCTAAGGGGCAGATAAAATACATCCTTCAAGGGGTTTTAGAAGGCCACTCAAAGGAAAAATCTAGTCTCTGATGGAAACTGGAGTGACATGCCCACTCCATGTGGCAGGGCAAGCTCATGGCTGGAGCTGAGCTGGCACTGGAATTGGTTCCAAGTCTAGAACCCTTCTAGTCACAGCCAGACATTGCTGGATACCCCTACTCTGCCCCCTGATCCCCAGTGCACGAGAAAGGTCTGATCCAGGGTCTGCTTATGCCTTCCCAACAGCTCGTCATGTGTGAGCAAGTGTCAGCTTTCAATAGCTGAGCTAGTGGAGAGGCAAAGATGTGCTCCTTGGCCTCCCTCTGCTCAGCTTTGGGCCAAGGCAGGAGAGCAGGCCTGCTGTTCTGTGGCTGGTCACTGCGCTAAGGTGGTCGTGTGTTCTCAGAAGCCCCAACAGAAAGCAGGGAGGCTCAAAGGCTGGTAGTTGCAAAGCAGAGGAGGAGACATGGGCAGGCTGCCTTACCTTTCCTGGGAGGTAGTCTGCTGACCCTGGCTTCCCTGTTTTGTCTCCTCCAAGGCTGCTTTTGGTTCCATCCTGTACATGGGAGCTCCTTTATTGCAGACGTCCAGTTCCACCTTGGGGAATGCAGCAGGACCTGGTGTCTGTAAGAGTGCCAGGGAGGTTGCTGGGTACGCAAGTGTTCTGCTGACAGGCAGGCTACTCCACAAAATGATCACACATGTGGTTTAAACAAAGTCACCCATAAATCATACAGTCGCTCTCTCACTCCCCCTACTTCTTGCCCTCCCCCTGCTCCCAGAGGGACAGAAAGGAGAATCGAAAAGAATGCAACCCTCACGGGTTGAGATAAGAACAGTTTAGTATCTAAGGTATAACACAAATCACTACTGCTACCACCAATAATAATAATGATGAAGGAAATAACAAGAGGAAAGAATACAACACCTCAACACCAGCCGACCAATAACTCGCCCCACTCCCCCCAGCTGAGCACCCACCGATACTCGTCCAACCTTGCAGTCCCTGCCCTTCCGGGTAACTCCGCATTGAATCCTGCCCATGACGTGCTGTGGTATGGAACACCTCTTTGGTCAGCTTAGGTCAGGTGTCCTGTCTCTGCTTCCTCCCAGCTTCCCCTCCTCCCTGGCAGAGCAGGAGGCTCACAAAGTCCTTGGGCAGACCAAACATTTGAGCAGCAGCTGAAAACATCGGCGTTATCAGCACTGTTCCCAGGCCAAAAAATGAAAACACAGCACTGCACTAGCTACTAAGAAGGAGAAAAATGACTGCGACTGCTGAACCCAGGACAGATGGATACAGCCTTGAAGCTTGTTAGGTCCTAAGTGAAGATCCCAAGCCTGGAAGCAGGATGCTCCAGCTGGATGCAGGGATGAAACAGAAGCATGGAAGGCTGGGTTCTCCTTCATCATTTGGGCGTGGAGAGGAGCCTTCAGCATGGATTGGAGCCATAGGACAAGGGGAGATGGGTTCCAACTACAACAGGGTGTCGTGAAAGGAAGACTTGGACGACTCAATATGAGTTACCAGCAAGCTTCGTTTATTGGGCTTCTACCTTCGGTTAATATAACAGTGAATATGCAAATACTAGGCACTTGATTGGTTCTGGCACAAATAAGGCATTGTGTAAGCTCTATACTTTTGCAGCTACACTGTGCACACCCCCACCATCCTCCTTCTCATGCACTTATCACTTAGTGGCCTTGGCTGTGATTGGTCATAGTATGTTGCTGTTTGCCGGTGTCCTTCATTTCCTCATTATCTGGCGTGAGAGGTTTGCACCATGTTCTACACAGATGTCTTGTTTCAGCTCGTTGATGGGAACGTAACCTTTTGACCTTTTTTGACAAGCCAATCCTCCACAACAGGGAAGTTCAGGTTAGAGATAAGGAAGTGAGGGTGCTGGGACACTGGGATGGGTTGGATGGAGAAGGATGATGGATGGGGCTTGGAGCAATGTGGTCTAATGGAAGCTGTCCCCCCTCCTTCTTCATGCCATGGCTTAATGGTAGGGCAATGATTGGACTTGATGCTCCTGAAGGTCTTTCCGAACCTGGCTGATTCCCTGATTCCCAGCTCCTGCTTCACACTGTTCCCTGCCCTCCATCCCTCATCCCCATCCATCCCCATGGACCAGAAGAAGACGTGGGCGTGCAAAGCATCCTCTCTATGGGAAAACAAGGCAACTTTATCGAAGTTCGAGACAACTGCAAGCGATGCCGCTCCTCAAGTCTTCTTCCCCCCTAGAGCCTGCAGTAACTCCCGCACCCGAGTGGTGAATTCCACCAGCACCCGAACTGGGAAGGAGCAGAAGCCACTGATGCTGGAGGCCGTGGGCGCCGGCATTGTCTCCTGGATGGGAGTATGGGAGACGTGCTGGTGGCTCCATGTCGGGGGCGTGGCAGAGGCTCCCGCGGAGCGGAACATCCCCAGCTGGTAGAGGATCCACTCATGGAAGTGCTGCGTTGAGGTGTAGACCCCCGGATGGTTGGCCCTGGCACAGCCACGGCCCCAGCTCGTCAGCCCCACAACCCAGAAGAAGTTGGCACGCTTGTCCCGGCACATGAGGGGACCACCGCTGTCACCCTATGGAGGAGAAACAGAGAGGATGAGGATGGGGATGGGTCGACATGGGAACAGCAGAGGGGACCGCCACTGTCACCCTGTGGAGGAGAAGGAGAGAGGATGAGGATGGGGATGGGTGGCCATGGCAATGTCGGAGGGGACCACCACTGTCACCCTATGGGGATGGAAGGGCTCTCCTTCATCATTTGGGTGGGGAGAGGGTCCTTCAGCATGGATTGGAGCCATAGGACGAGGGGTGACGGGTTCCAACCGGAACAGGGGAGTTTGGGTTGGAGATAAGGAGTTGTTTCCTATGAGGGTGGTGGGACACCGGCATGGGTTGGATGGAGAAGGATGGATGGGGCTTGGAGGAACCTGGTCTAATGGAAGGCGTCCCTGTCCCTAGCTTCGAACTGGATGCTTTAAACTCCTTCCCAACCTAACCCATTCCATGAATCCATGCTCATGACATGGTTTAGTGGTGGAATCTCAATGCTCTTAAAGCTCCAACCTCCATGGTCTCCGCGCAGGGATGATGGATCAGGAGGCGGATGCGCTTCCGAAGTTAGGATAAGGGGGGATGCAGAGCAGGGCCATGCAGATGGGAGAGGAGAAGGGAGCCCCAGTGGCACATCCCTACCTGGCAGGTGTCGATGCCACCCTGCGGGTACCCAGCACAGAGGTTGTGTCTCTTGATGGCCCCTCGGTACCATTGGCTGCTGTTGCAGAGCTTGACATCGATGAGGCGGACCTTGGCCTCCTGCAGGGCTGATGGGGACGATGCCCCCGCTGTGGGGACACAAAGGGGGTCAGGACTGGGGGCACAAGGACTGGCTTTGGGGGTATTGGGGGCTGAGAAGCTCAATGGGAGCCATCAACATCCCCCCATGTCCTGGGCTGCATCCCCTTTGCTCTGTATCCTCAACAAAAGGAGGACATGGAGGGACCTTCAGCGATGGGACAAGGGGTGATGGGTTCCAACTCAACCAGGGATGCTCAGGCTGGAGAGAAGGAAGTGGTGGGACACTGGGAAGGGCTGGATGGAGAAGGCTGGGATGCTCCATCCCCAGTTGGAGCAATCTCCAATAGACCTGGATGAGCTTTACCCTCCCTTCCATCCCATTCCATGAATCCATGGCCCAGCATTCCAAGGCCAACGGGGCCATCGGGCACTCACTTCTGGCCTCCCTTGCGCCCCATCCGCTGATGAAGCACTCGGAGAGCTGGGATAACCTGAGCGTCGCATCGGGTATGCAGGCCAGCTGCACGTGGTACCCGCACTGCACTGGCTGGTCCAGCTCCACCAAGGCAATGTCGAAGCCGCCGGAGATGCCCGTGTAATATTCATGGACCACGACCTGCCGTATCCAACGCTTCTGGGTCTCGGCATTGGCCCAAGCCAGGTCCGTGATTCCAACCATCACGAACCAATCCTTGGTGAAGCTGGGAGGGAGTGGAAGAGCAGGGATTGGAGCCATAGGACAAGGGCTGATGGGTTCCCACAGGGAATTGCAGGCTGGAGATAAGGAAGGGATTCCCTAAGAGGGTGCTGGGGCACTGGGATGGCATGGATGGAGAAGGTTTGGATCTCCATCCCTGGCAGTGCTGCAGGCCAGCTTGGAGCAAGCAGCTCTATGGAAGGCATCCCTGCCCATGGCAAGGGGTTGGAAATGGATGATCTCAAGCTCCTTTCCAACCCACCCCACTCCATGATCCATAACCATTGCATTCTATTGCATTCCATTCCATCTCATTCCATAACATTCCATTTTAATCTATTCTAATCCATTTTATGGAGAAGAGGGATGGGAAGGAGCCACATTCCTGCTGCTTCCCAAAGGAAAGCACTGCGCCAGCGTGCCTTAGGCTCAAGGGCTGTCAAGCTGGAATCAGCCTTCTCCTGAGCGCTCTTCCCAGTGCATCCAGGATGGGGAACGGGACGGGATGGGAGCTGCTCCTTGGCTATTCCCTACGGCTGGAATCCCTTCTCCCCCTTACTTTTGCCCGACGAAGCAGTGAGCGGCCGTGAGGACCCATTGAGGGGTGATGAGGGACCCCCCGCAGATGTGCGAGAATCCGGTGGCTGTGGGGAACTGGATGCTGACAATCCATGGCCAGGCGCCCTGGTGCGCATCCATGCCTCCGACAATGCGCGACATCCCATAAGAATCAGCCATGGGACGGGTACCGCAGGTCCCTCTGGAAGCAGAAGCCCAACACTTGATGGTTAGGGATGCAGGGCGAGCATTGTCGTGCCCCATTGGGTGCTGCAGGGACAAGGGACCCTATGGGGTGTCCCAGAGATGAGCATCATCCTGCCTCATAGGGTGCTGCAGGACAAAGGACCCTATGGGGTGACCCATAGCTGGGCTGTGCCACCACATGGGGTGATGGCAAGCAAGTGGGGCTCCCCACATCCCACCTCCCCATTGGTGTGACCGTGGCTGGGAGCGGCAGCATCTCCCTATGGAATACCAGGAGCCCCGGAGCCTGGAGCCACTCACCCACAGCTGTCCCAGGAGCCTTGCACCAGCCAGGCCGAGGCCAGCAGGATGATGACAAGGAGCAAAGCCATCGCTGCCACCACCGCTAAGAGTGACACCAAGGAGCTGCTTCCAAGGAGCTGCAACCAAGGAGCTGCAAGCACCACTGCACCCAAAGCGCAACTGCCCCAGGGATACGGGTGCTGGATGCAGGTCCCTTGGAGCTGGGGCTGATGTCATAGAGAGGCAGGTTCCATGGGGTGAGGTCCATGGGGAGGGGGGCGGGTCGGGGGGGGGTCGATGGGGGGTTCCATGGGGAGATGGGGGCGTTCTGATGCGCGTGGGGTGATCTGAATCCCTGTGGGATGCTCTGGAGCTCTGTATGATGCTGTGGTTGTGGGATGCTGTGAATCTCTGTGGGGTGCTCTGCTTTGTGGGATGCTCTGGAGCCCTGTGGGATGCTCTGAATCCCTATGGCATGCTCTGCTTGTGGGATGCTGTGAATCCCTCTGGCATGCTCTGGAGCTCTATGGGATGTTCTGAACCCCTGTGGGATGATCTGCTTGTGGGATGCTGTGAATCCCTCTGGCATGCTCTGGAGCTCTATGGGATGCCCTGAACCGTTATGGGATGATCTGCTCATGGGATGATCTGAATCCCTATGGGATACTCTGCCTGTGGAATGCTCTGAATCCCTATGGGATGCTCTGCTTTTGGGATGCTTGGAACCCCTATGTGATGGTCTGCTTCTGGGATGCTGTGAATCCTTGTGGGATGCCCTGCTTGGGGGATGCTCTGAACACCTATGGGATGCTCTGCCTGTGGGATGATCTGAATCCCTATGGGGATTTAAGGTCCCTTCCACCCCACACCACGCTGTGACTGTCTGACTGTAAAGTACGATCTGCATTTGGCTGCAGAAGAGCTCTCAGCACTGAGTCAGGCCCAGGAGCAGGTGCAGACATTTGTGCAGAACATCCTGTCTCTGCTGCTGGCCTCGCCAGAGGCCACTGGAGACCGCTGAGGGCAGGTGAGGCCCGGAGAACAGCCAGGATCAAGGGCAGCACCGCCACCTCCTCTGAAGGAAGCCCAAGGGCTGAGGCTCTGCAGTCTCTCCTTTCCCCGGCACCACCCTTGGCTTTCAGCCCCACAGCAGAGCCCTTCTGCAGCTGCTTCTCAGCTCTTGTTGTTCGCTGGCAACTTCCAAAGGCACTTGTGCCTCTGCCGGAGCCAGAGCAATGGCCCAGCCCGTGCTGCAGTGTGTGGGGCGCTCTGATGGCACCATCAAGTGAGTGCAGGGCTCGGCAGCGCTGGCAGGAGCAGAGCTGTGGGGCCTGACCCTGCTCCCGGGGCAGACGCGGGTGAGCTCCAGCACTTGGGGTTTCTCGGCAGGAAACCGGCCCCGGCTTCCCCTCCGCCTGCACGGCCGCCATGACACCGGGCGGCGCGGGGGGATGATGTCAGAGGCGGCGCCACGGAGGGGAGGGCGGGAAGGGGGCAGGCGCGCGGCGTCTGTGGTAACCTGTGGGGGTGGAGGGATGTGGAGAGGAGAGGGCGGGATGGAGCCGGGATGGAGCCGGGATCGGGGCGGGATGGAGCTGGGATCGGGGCGGGATTGAGGCGGGCAGGAGTGGGGTGAGCGGGGCTGTGGCAGGGATTGAGTGGGAAGGGCAGGGGCTGGGCTGGGCTGGAGCCGGGGGGCAGGGGGTTGGGAGCAGGGATGCAGTGGGGGGGTCAGGGCTGTGGGGCGGGGTGGAGCGGGGTGGGCAGGGGGCACAGCAGGGGTGCAGTGGGGTGAGGTGGGCTGGGCTGGGCCAGGAGCGCACGGGAAGCG
This sequence comes from Lathamus discolor, assembly GCF_037157495.1. Classification (NCBI taxonomy): domain Eukaryota; kingdom Metazoa; phylum Chordata; class Aves; order Psittaciformes; family Psittacidae; genus Lathamus; species Lathamus discolor. The sequence continues at coordinate 22,154 of NW_027069122.1, forward strand.
GGGCCTGACCCAGCAGGGGAAGTGCAGGCAGGGCTGGAGCCCACTTGGAATCCCTCTTCCAGGGAAGGAGAAGCATGAAGTAGGCAGGAATACTCTTGTAGAAATGAAATCAGGTCTGAATAAGAGCTTTGAATCCAGGTGAAAACTTCTCTTATGCGTTCATGTGAAACTTTGAGCCTCCAGACTTTTGTTTGCGTTTCATGACGATTTTCATGAGGGTGCATTTCAGTAAGGAACTTAGAGAATTAACCAAGATGTTTAAATACACCAACTCTACCTGCACTTAATTTGATGCAGCCAAACAACATTACTGACATGTGAGTTGTTTCATACATGGCAGCAGTCTTGATTGCTTCCAAGATCAAGCTCTTAAACCGTTGCATTTTGCTTTGACTACAAAAACCAGTGTGTGAAAGTAGAGTATATTTGATGAATTTCCCATCCACGTCCTCTGTGGATCATTGGCCTTCACCCACAGCCCAGGAGATAAACATCCAAGGCTGAGAGAGCTGGGCTTGTTCAGCCTGGAGAAGAGAAGGCTCCTTAAGGGGAGACCTTAGAGCAACTCCAGAGCCTAAAGGGTCTCCAGGAAACCTGGAGAGGGGCTTTGGACAAGGGCCTGTAGGGACAGGCCAAGGGGAATGGCTTTAACCTGCCAGAGGGGAGACTGAGCTGAGCTCTTAGGCAGAAGGTCTTCCCTGTGAGGGTGCTGAGGCGCTGGCACAGGGTGCCCAGAGGAGCTGTGGCTGCCCCATCCTCTGTGGGATTCTGTGGTTTTTGTTCAATACCTTTAGCACTGCATGTAATTGTTAGATGATGGGCAAAATGAGCCATAGATTCCTTCGAGTGCCAGATATGTTAGTAAGGGTAAGAATGGAAAAGTAAATTGTGGTTTTTTCACCAGTGTCAGGAAACATGACCAAATTCAGGTTCCTCTTCATCCTGCAACAACAACCACTGCATCCTCAGGACCTGCATATGCATCTTGTTCCAGTGCTAACTAGGGCAGTTAGCTGGTAACTACTGCTTGTGTCATAGCTGTGAAAGATCCATCACACCCGAGACCCTAAACGGTGGCAGGTGTGGGCATATATGTAAGAGCAGCAAGTTTTTACAGTGATGCCTCTTAACTGTTGTCTCTAAGCTCAGCCCAAGAGATAATAATCTGCTCTAACATGGCAGTGGTGTCATTTTTCCACAGGTACCCTCAGAAAGATGTCTTCTCTGGGGCAACGCTGTAGCTTCAAGTGATGACAGGATATTCACCACCCCCTTAGGCTGGGTTCATAATCAGGAGGATTTCAACACCTACAATTCATAGCAGCTTTTTAATTTTACTGAAAGCTAACTTAGTGCCATTCTGGCCCAGGTTTAGTTGTCGGTAGTCACTCCAGTTGTCTTCGTATCTTCTCCGTAGCCTTTGGTCTGTAAGGATTAGTACCAGCAGCTGTGGCTATCAGCTGCTGTGTTTCTAGTGACTTTGCTGCTGCAGACCCTAACCAGGAAAATACTGAAAACCTCTTGACAGTCTTAATGACATGATGTGATGTGGCTTTTTCTTCAGATGGCACCATGTCTTGAATGCAGACATCTGCTGCCAGTTTCTTAAACAGGTCCTCATTTCCCTGCTTCCCTGGGTTGATTGTAAGTTGAAAATGAATTGTCACCCAGATCCATGGATTTGTGATGGGCAGGCACTATGGCCTAACTAAAACCTGGAGCCCCCAGCACAGACTGGAATGATCTCTTCTATCTGCAGGGATGAATAAGCACAGCACTTTCTAAGATCAAGTCCTCTTCTTATTACTGTTGATGATAGTTTGCAGATACCATGTGAAACATATTCTGTCTCTGTTTCAAAGGGCAAAGTAATTTGTCAGGCGTGTGGCACAGGAAATCTTCATCATAAACACTGTGTGACTGGTGCAAGCACGCTGCCTGAAATACAGACACTGAGGATTCTTCCATCAATCACCCTAGGGTTAGTCAAACCAAAGCACAACATTTTTTTTCATAGCCCTGTGTCCCTGCACCTCTTTCTGTTACACAGCTGATAGGTTCAGTTGGTTTGAACATCTCAGCAACAATCTGGGTCTTTTGCTCCGCTCGAGATGAGTAAAAGAAGTAATTCTAAAAACCTTCTTGACCATTTTCCCGTTTCTTCTGGAAGCAGCACTTAAAGGCTGGAGGTCAGATTTATTCTGAGCCGGGCTTGCACAAGAAGCCTTCTTGTGGGATGAACCTGAGTGTCTTAGAGTGCTTCCTACGATTCCATTTCTGTTTCATTACGTTTATGTGTACAAGGCATTAAGTCTGTTCAGGATGGAGCATCTGCCTTTTACCACGTCCCCTCCCCAGCATCCTCACTGCTGCAGAGTGCAAAGCTCTGTCTCTGCATACAAAGAGGCGAGGATCTTGACTCCAGACTGATCCAAGAGGCAAACTAAACAAACCCATCCTTCTGGCTAGGCAAAAGTCATTGCGATTTCCTAACACAGCAAAGCAGCTGCAAATCCAGTGCCTGAGCAGTATGATCTGAGTGGTCTCTTTCAGGTAACGTGGGGGGCAGTTGTAGGTCTGACGGGGGTCTCTTGAGGCATAGGTGTGGGTCTGGGTGGTAACTGGGGGGACAGCTGTGGGCCTGGGGAGTGACTGGGGGTTCACCTGGGGGCAGCTGTGGGTCTGGGTGATCACTTGGCAGTAACCTAGGGGGCAGTTGTAGGTCTGGAAGGTCACTTGGGGTGCAGTTACGGGTCTGGGGGGTTACAGGGGGGATCCCTCGGGGGGCAGCTATGGGTATGGGGGGTCACTGGGTTACCCCTTGAGGGGCAGTTATGGGTCTGGGGAGTTATGGGGGGGTCACTTGCAGGTCAGTTATGGGTCTGGGGGGTGACTTGGGAGGCAGTTATGGGTCTGGGGAGTTATGGGGTGGTCACTTGCGGGGCAGTTATGGGTCCGGGGTGTCACTTGGGGGCAGTTATGGGTCCCGGGGGTTACAGGAGGGTCCCTTGGGGGGCAGTTATGGGTCTGGGGTGTCACTGGGGGTCCCCTGGGGGGCAGTTACGTGTCTTACAGTGTCTTGAGGTCACTTCCCTTTGATAGCAATGTGCCTTGGGAACCTACCTGAATGCAGCACTGGGATGTGCTTCCTCGAGCCAAGGTCCCCGTTCCCATTCCTTGTGCTGCTGGGCCCCCAGGTGAGCGGCAGGGCGGCAACAGCGCAGGGCTGAGGTGCCTCCAGCCTCTGGCAGTGGCAGCAGGAGGCCAGAGAGACGCTGCTGCTGCAGTGCAGGGCTCTGTGTGTGCACGGGGAGGACTCGTGTCCCTGAACAGCCCTGAGTGTATGAGGCTGAGCTTAAACCATGACAGGAGTGCATGAGGACAGCTCGGATGTGGACACCAGGGCCCTGCCATTGCTGGGTGTGACCCCAGGAACAGCCCCCAGTGTCCCAGCGGGATTTTTCTCACATGCCTTGGGCAGGCCCATGGCGAACGCTCACATCATCCTTTCTGGATTGTGCCCTCAAACGTGTCAGAGCCATCAGAGAGCTTCTGGGGTCCTTGGAAAAGGCGGACATCAAACCTTTCCTCACAAAGGGCAAGAAGGAGGCTCCTGGTAATCCCAGGCTGGGCAATTCAGCCCAGTCCCTTGGAAGGTGATGGACCAAATACACCTGCAGCCACTTCTAGGTGCTTGTAGGACAAGAAAGCGATTGCCAAACCTGTGTGGGTAGGGGAAAAAAGGGCATGTTTTGTACCTGGATCATTAATAATCTCTTTATAGCCAGTTGGTGATCTCTGGGCTGAAGAAACGAATGATGGAGTGAGTGGGAAGCGGGCTGGTGGATCAAGCCCAAATGTCACCAGTGGTAGATTCCTCCTGGCAGCCACTTACCAGTGACACCCCTCAGTGCAAGCAGCTGGGCCAACACTGTTGATTGTCTTTATTAGCTCCCTGTCTAATATGATGGAGTGCCTTTTCAGCTGCTTGGTGGATGACAGCAGGAAAGGAAGAGCCTTTGAATGATCTCACCCGGTTAACCCTGCCTTGAGCAGGGTAGGCAGACAAGACAATGTTCAGGGGTCTTTTCCAAACTGAGTTATTCCAGGATTCAATGAATCTTTTCTTTGGAGAGACGGAATAGACAGAGGAAGAAGGAAGAGCAAAAAGGCAGGTTTCTTTCTTTTTACTGAATCTGTGTTTTTTTTGAATTTATGTCCTGGGTTCAGCAGCAGCAGTCATTTTTCTCCTTCTTAGTAGCTGGTGCAGAGCTGTGTTTTGACCTTCAGCCTGGGAACAGAGCTGACAACACCAATGTTTTTAGTTGCTGCTCAGTGATGTTTACTCTGACCAAGGACTTTCTGAGTCTCATGCTTTGCCAGGGAGGAGGGGAAGCCAGGAGGAAGCAGAGACAGGACACCTGACCCAAACTAGCCAAAGAGGTATTCCGTACCACAGCACGTCATGCCCACTATATAAACTGGGGGCAGTTACCCAGAAGGGTTAGATCACTGCTCGTGCTGGGCTGGGTATCGGTCAGCAGGTGGTATACTCTTCCCTTGTTACTCACCTTATCATTAGCATTACTGGTGGTAGCAGTAGTGGTTTGTGTTGTACCGTAGTTACTGGGCTGTTCTTATCTCAACCCGTGGGAGTTACATTCTTTCCATTCTTTTCCCCATCCCTCCGGGACTGGGGAGGAAGAAGGGGGGGATGTGAGAGAGCAGCTGCATGGCTGACTGAGCTTAAACCACGACAGTGCTTTTTGGTGCCCAACGTGGGGCCTGGCAAGCTCAGTCAGTAGAGCATGGGACTCTTAATCCCAGGGCATGGGTCAGAGTAAACATTACTGAGCAGCAACTAAAAACATCGGTGTTATCAGTGCTGTTCTCAGGCTGAAAGTCAAAACACAGCACTGCACCAGCTACTAAGAAGGAGAAAAATGACTGCTACTGCTGAACCCAGGACACTTCATTTTTTATTTTATTTCAGCATAATTTTCATTACATTCTATTATAATATTATAACATTATAAAAACAAGTGAGGATTAGGGTCAGGAACAGGGGTTTACGTCAGGGTTTGGGGTTAGGGTTTAGGGTTTGTTTCAGGCCACAGCATCACAGCAGGGGGAGGACAAGGACATGAGGTGCTTGGGGGATGCCAGTGGTGTTTTGGGGGCTCTGGGGATGTTTTAGGGTGTCCATTAGGTGTTGTGCAGGTGGTTTGGAGGTTTTATTTAGGTCTCTCAGGGGTATTTCTGGGTGTTATGGTGGTGTTTTAGAGTGGTCCACTAGAGCACGTTGCTCCAAGTGCCTTCCAACCCGGCCTTGAACACAGCCAGCGATAGGACAGCCACAGCTTCTCCGGGTACCCTGTGCCAGTGTCCCACCACCCTCAAAAGGAACAACTTCCTCCAAATGTCCAACCTAAATCTCCCTTTTCTCAGCTTAAAGCTATTCCCCCTTGTCCTGTCACTGCACACCATTGTAAAAAGCCCCTCACCCAATTTCTTGTAGGCCCTGTTTAGATATGGGCAGATTGCTAAGACGTCTCCCTGGAACCTTCTCCAGGCTCAACACCCTCAGCTCTTTCAGCTTGTCTTCCCCAGAGACCTGCTCCAGCCCTCAGAGCACCTTTGTGGCCCTTCATAATCCCATCATTGTAGGATCAGAAGAGAACAGAGGCTGGAAGGGACCCCAGGAGGTCTCAAGTCCAACCTGTCAGAAAAAGGCTCAGAGCAAGTGGTTCAAGGCTTGATTCAGGCCGAGCTGGAAATCCCCAAGGCCAGAGACTGCACAGCCTCTCTGGGTGACCTGATGCAGCACTTGCCTGAGCCGATGGGAACAAGGTTTCCTTCTGTCCTGGCTGAACCTCTCCTCTGTCACTATCCCCCATCACCTTTAGTCCTCCCACCAGGCACCATGGACAGGAGCCTGGCTCTGTATTCAGAGCTGGAGCAGCCAGAAAGCTGATTTCATTCCCCTTCATTCCTGCCATGTGAGGACGTATCAAGAGAAGAAGTTTCTTCAGGATCATTTATTCCCCTTAAATAAAGTGAGAGACCACCACTGACACAAAGTGTGTGGCTCACACAACACGAGTGGCTACTTAAGCAGGAACAGATGGAAACTGACATTTCTATGAAGACAACATCATCACAAATTGAACCAGGAAAACAAATGTAAAGCAGCAAAGACAGACTTGGCTTCTCATGAACTACACTGGGAGCCCTTTGCAGAGGACAGCAGGCAGTGTGTGGCTGCTGAAACACATCCAGTCACCAGCTTCCTCACAGCATCCTTGAGCGCCTGGTTCCTCAGGCTGTAGATGAGGGGGTTCAATACTGGAGGCACCAGTGAGTACAGCACTGACACCACCAGATCCAGGGAAGGGGAGGAGATGGAAGGGGACCTCAGGTAGGCAAACGTGCCAGTGCTGACAAGCAGGGAGACCACAGCGAGGTGAGGGAGGCACGTGGAAAAGGCTTTGTGGCATCCCTGCTCAGAGGGGATCCTCAGCACAGCCCTGAAGATCTGCACATAGGACACCACAATGAACACAAAACAGCCAAGTACCAAACAGACACTTAGCACAAGGAGCCCAACTTCCCTGAGGTAGGAATGTGAGCAGGAGAGCTTGAGGATCTGGGGAATTTCACAGAAGAACTGCTCCACAGCATTGCCTCGGCAGAGGGGTAGTGAAAATGTATTGGCTGTGTGCAAAAGAGCACAGAGAAACCCAGTGCCCCAGGCAGCTGCTGCCATGTGCACACAAGCTCTGCTGCCCAGCAGGGTCCCATAGTGCAGGGGCTTGCAGATGGCCACGTAGTGGTCATAGGACATGGCAGTGAGGAGAAAATACTCTGCTGAAATGAATAAGAGAAAGAAAAAGACCTGTGCAGCACAACCTGTGTAGGAGATGGCCCTGGTGTTCCAGAGGGAATTGGCCATGGATTTGGGGACAGTGGTGGAGAAGCAGCCCAGGTCCAGCAGGGAGAGGTTGAGGAGGAAGAAGTACATGGGGGTGTGGAGGCGCTGGTCGCAGGCTGTGCTGGTGATGAGGCCGTTGCCCAGGAGCGCAGCCAGGGAGATGCCCAGGAAGAGCCAGAAGTGCCAGAGCTGCAGCTCCCGCCTATCTGCAAATGGCAGGAGGAGGAAATGGGTGATGGAGCTGCCGTTGGACATCTGGTGCTTCTGGGCATGGGGCACTGTCAGAGGAGAAACAGGCAGTGACAGGTTACAGGAGACTGCTCAGGATAAAACCAGTTCATTTCCCATAAGATTTCTACAATCCCCTCAAGTTCAAATGCATTTCCCCATTCCTGGTGCTGGTGGCTGAGTGTCCTGGCAGAAGCACTGTGGCTTCAAGGACTCAGCTCTGTGCCGCTGCAGGGATTTTACAAAGCTGCTTTGTGAAAGCTCCTATACCCACGAGGGATGTCAGATGTATCAGAGGTTCAGTGCCTGCACTCACAACTATGAAGATGCTGGCTGCAGAGCAGAGCCTCAGCGTGACTTTGTTAGGAATTTCTCAGAAGTTTCTCATCTGACAAGTGCTATTGTAGGTGTAGAAATCCTATTTTTTGTAACTGCCCATGTGGTCAGTATTAGGACAGGACAGATGAAAGGGCTCAGCAGACCGTGGATTAGTGCATAGTCTGGAGAGCTGCAGAGTCCATCACTCTTGTTCCCAGCTGCCCTGCACTTGTCCTATTACTGCGCACACAGATAAATAGAGAAAAGGAGAAAGAATGAGATAAAGAACAACTGGTAGGGAGCCCTGCTGACTCAAAGGGCAGAACTTCACACTCCCAGCCCTTGGTGCAGCTGTGATAAACAGAGCAGGAAGCCAAGGACTCTGATGGCAGAGTGCCGACCCCAAGGGAAGGCTTTGTGCTCCCAAGGACCCTATGGGAGACCTGTGCCTGTCTGGGGGCAGGTCGCAAGCCCAGCAGGACAGGCAGAGCAGACAGGGAACTGCAGAGGAGATGTTCTAGTGAGACAGTCAGCTCCTTGCCCAGCACAGCATGGCCAGCAGCCACCTCCAGTGCCAGCCACCAAGAGAGCTGCCTGAACGTACCCTCGCCAGGGCCGGGCTGCACTTTCCCCCCACTCCCTGCCCATGTCTCTGCTGCCTGGAGCTGTCCCTGCCAGCAGCTGCTGCTCTGTGCCCAGCTCTGCTGCCTCTCAGGGCTCCCAGAGCCCATCCCATGGGCTGTGTGCTCAGCTCTGCCCTGCACACCCCTCCCGGCAGCAGGGCTCTGCCCAGGGGCATCTCTACCTGGGCAGCGGCTCAGGAGCAGCTCACACAAGTCCTGACAAGACGCTTGCTGCCTCCTCCAAAGCAGAGAAGTAAATTCCCAGCTCCCACTGCCCAGCCTGCCCACCAAGAGGGAAAAACATCAGAGCTCAGGATCCTTCCTTCTAAGGCAGACGGTGCCTCAGTGTCTTTCAGAAGGACCCTCTGCAAACGTGCTCAGAGCGATGTGGAGCTCTGAGCAGCCCTGACCCACCCAGCACCCTCTCCAGTGCACACAAATACTTTTCCTTTCCTGACAGGGGTTGTTCCTTCTCCCCCAGCTTCTCCCCCAGCGCCGTGGTGAGCTCCCGGGCAGGCTGAGTGCTTGCCCTGGCAGGCAGCAGAATCCCTGCCCAGCACACAGGGACCCTGCTCGCAAGGGCAGCGCTGGGCACCCCTGGCTGCACACCCACATTCACACCCTGCAGCCAGCCTTGGGACAAGGGACCTGCCTTGTCCTGGCCCTCGCAGGGCGCAGAGGGAAGCCCTGCTCTGCAGCACATCCTCCTTATCTACACAGAGAAACCAAGAGAGTGCTCCTGACAGATCCCATGGACTGTCCGAGGCAGCAGCTTGAGGAGATCCCTCCAGGAACCGCAGCTGCACTGCCCTGCACCCAGAGCCTTACCATGCACAGGGCTGGGAGTGTTTCTCCTGCAGGGAGCTCTCAGCATCCTCCACTGCCAAGTGCCTTTAAGCTCTCTGAGGCTCTCAGGTCTCCCCTGAGTGCCTGCAGGCAGTGCCCCAGCCCTGCTCCTGGGCAGAGCTGTCTCTCTGCAGCGCTGCCTGCTTGCCAGCATCTGTCTGCGTCCCAGGAGCCCGGCCCAGCTCAGCAGCAGAGGCCCAGCCCAAGGTGGCTCTGCCTCTGCCCCTCTGAGGTTCATCCAGGGCTCCCTGGGGCTCCAGGGGAACCCTATGGGAAAGAGCCTGAAGCAAGCACTGATGCTCCCTCCGTCAGCTGGAGACACACTGCCTTCCTGCAGTGCCGTTTCTGTGATGAGAGACAGACTTTGGTCTGAACATCAGCTTTTCTTAGAATTACAGAATCATTTAGACTGGAAAAGACTCTTAAGAACATTGAATCCAACCAATAACCAAACACTGTCAAGTCCACCACTGAGCCATGTCTTTAAGTGCTACACCTACATGTCTTTTAAATATCTCCATGTATATAAAAAGTCTTTTTATATACCTAAGAGGTCTTTTATATACCTCCAGGGATGGTGACACAACCACTTGTGCGGGCAGCCTGTTTCTTGTCCCATCATCAGACAGCACAGCCAGGCCAGCCCACGCTGGCATCTCCTTTACCCCTGCTGAAGGATGGGATTCAGCCCGGTTAGCTGAGGCATCTCATCCTGGGATTGTAGCCCTGAGACTGGAAGGGGTCTCAGCTCCCTCCCATGAACACCACAAACCCACACGAGGTCTCACTTCCTCCGAAGGTGAAATTGTACCACTGTGTAGATGAGGTCTTCATCAGAGGAGATTGCCCCACAGAGGCAGGGGAAGCAGCAACAGCACTGTGGGAAGCACTACACGATGTCAAAGTTCCACCTGGGCAATGTCAGAAACCAAGCAGAAAGCAGCAGATCAACGCTCCCACCCAGCTGGGTGTTGGCCACAAATTTACACATCCCAGTAGGGAGCAGCATGCACCAGTTTGAACCAGTACAGACCAATATAGGCCACTATGGCCCCAGATACTGCTGGGGGTTCAATAGACCCTACCGCAGGTCTTCCTGTTTGCAGCTGTGCTCAACTCCCAATCCCTCCCAGTGCTGCCACTACCTGCTGCAGGTGCTCCCAGTCCCTCCCAGTGCTCCCAGTCCCTACCACAGGTGCTCCTGCTCATCCCCCACACGGGCTGGGGGGATGCTGGAGGCTATGGGGGAGCTCATCCCGGTCTCTTTGGATCACAGCCCTGGAACCGCTGCTGCATGAGGTTGGTCCCTGCCTCTGTTCCCTGGCGGCACAGGCCGTGCTCATCCTCAGCAGCGCACCAGAGCGGCGGAGCAAACAAACCTGGACCAAGAAGCTCCGGAGACTGAAGGGCAGTGCCTCCACCGCCCCATTCCCTGCTCTCCATCTCCATCTATAGCATCCAGGCAGCACGGACACCCCAAACTCACCTTGCCCTGCTTCTCCTATGGGATACAGGGTCAGAGCCCCAAAAGAGAACAAAACCAGGCCCAAAAACACCCAAAACACCCCACACCCACTTTGCCCTGCTTCTCCTATGGGATACAGGGTCAGAGCCCCAAAAGAGAACAAAACCAGGCCCAAAAACCCCCAAAACACCCCACACCCACTTTGCCCTGCTTCTCCTATGGGATACAGGGTCAGAGCCCCTAAACACCCCAAAAAGAGCCCCAAAACAACCCCAAAACACCCCAAAACCACCTTGTCCCTATTCTCCTATGGGATACAGGGTCAGAGCCTCAAACCAGCCCCAAACCAGTCCCAAAACAGCCCAAAACAGCAAAAACAAAACATCCCCAAAGCATCTCAAAACCACCCACAAACCACAACAAAAACACCCCCAAGCCAGCTTGTCCAGCTTCTCCTATGACATACAGGGTCAGAGCCCCAAAACAGCGCCGAAACAGCACAAAGACAGCCCTCAAACACCCCCAAAACATCCCAAAACCACCACAAAACACACCAAAACCACCTTGTCCTACTTCTCCTATGGGATACAGTGTCAGAGCACAAAATCACCCAAAAAACACCCTAAAACACCCCTAAACCACCTTGTCCTCCTTCTCCTACGGAATACAGAGTCCAAAATGGGCCCCAAACCAACCCCAAACCAGCCCCAAAACACCCCAAAACCACCCCAAAACGACCTTGTCCTGCTTCTCCTATGGCATACAGGGTCAGAGCCCCAAAACAGCATCAAAACACACCAAAAAATCCCCCCAAAACCACCTTGACCAAAAAAATCAAATCCTCAAAACACCCCAAAAACACATTGACCTGCTTCTCCTATGGAATACAGGTCATAGCCCCAAAACAGTCCCAAAACAGACCAAAACCACACCCTAAAACCACCTTCTCCTGCTTTTAATATGGGATACAGGGCAGAGCCCCAAAACAGCATCAAAACACACCAAACCCCCCCCCCCAAAACCACCTTCTTCTGCTTCTCCTATGGTATAGAGGGTAAGAGCCCTAAACAAGCCCCAAAACAGCCACAAAACAAACTAAACACCCCAAACCAAAACCAAAACCACCTTGTCCTGCTTCTCCTATGGGATACAGGGTCAGACCCCAAAACAGCCCCAAAGCAGCACAATACAGCTCAAAACCTCCACCAAACGACCCCAAAACACTGCAAACCACTCCAAAACAACCTTGTCCTGCTTCTCCTATGGGATACAGGGTTAGACACCAAAACAGCACCAAAAAAGAGTCAAAACAGCCCAAAACAATACCCAAGACACCCAAAACCACCCCAAACCTCCTTCTCATGCTTCTCCTATGGGGTACAGGGTCAGAGCCACGTAACACCCCATAAACACACCAAAAACACACTAAAACATCCCAAAACAACCCAAAACCACCTTGTCCTGCTTCTCATATGGGATACAGGGTCAGAGCCCCAAAACGGCCCCAAAAGACCCCCCAAACACGCTAAAACACACCAAAACCACCCCAAAACCACCCCAAACCCACCTTGTCTTGCTTCTCGTATGGGATACAGGGTCAGAGCCCCAAGACAGCCCCAAAACTGCTGCAAAACAGCCCAAAACAGCTCAAAACCAAAACCACACCACCCCAAAACCACCTTAAAAAACACTAAAACACCCCAAAACCACATTCTCCTGCTTCTCCTATGGGATACAGGATCAGAGTCCCCAAACAGCCCCAAAACACCTCCAAAACACCCAGAAACCATCCCAAGAACACCCCAAAACCACCACAAAATTATCTTCTCCTTCTTCTCCTATTGCATAAAAAGTCAGAGCCCCAAACCAGCCCCAAACCAGCCCAATACCAGTCCCAAAACTCCCTAAAACTCCCCAAAACCACCTTGTCCTGCTTCTTTTTGGAATACAGGGTCAGAGACCAAAACTGTTCTGAAACACCCCAAAAACACTGAAAAAAATCCCCAAAACTCCCTAAACCACACTAAAAAAGCCTTGTCCTACTTCACCTATAGGATAAAGGTTCAGAGCCAGAAAATGCACCAAAACACCCCAAAACATCCCAAAACCACCCCAAAAACATCTTCTCCTGCTTCTCCTATGGGATACAGCTTCAGAGCGCCAAAACAGCCCCCCAACACACTAAAAAACTCCAAAACACCCCAAAATCACCTTGTCCTGCCTTTCCTATGGGATACAGTGTCAGAGCCCCAAAACATTGACAAAACAGCCCTAAACCACCCCCAAAACACCGCAAAACCACCTTGTCCTGCTTCTCCTCTGGGAAAGAGGTTTAAAGCCCCAAAACAGCAACGAAACACCCGAAAACACCCCAAAAACCACCTTGTCCTGCTTTTCCTATGGATTACAGGGTCAGAGAACCAAAACAGCCGCAAAACAAACCAAAATCACCCCAAACACCCCAAAACCACCCCAAAATCACCTTGTCCTGCTTATCCTATGGGATACAGGGTCAGACCCCCAAAAAAGCCCCCAAAACACCCCAAAACCAGCTTGTGCTTCTTGTCCTATGGGAAAGAGGGTCAGAGAACCAAAACAGCCCCGAAACACACCAAAACCACCTTGTCCTGCTTCTCCTATGGTTTACAGGGTCAGAGAACCAAAACAGCCGCAAAACAAACCAAAACCACCCCGAAAACACCCCAAGATAACCTTGTCCTAGGGTCAGAGGCCTAATAGAGCCCCAAAACACTCCAAAACACAGCAAAATCAACTTGTCCTGCTTCTTCTCTGGGATATAGGGTCAGACCCCCAGAACAGCCCCAAAACAGCCCCAAAACAGCCCAAACACACCCCCCAAAACCCCCAAACCACCTTGTCCTGCTTCTCCTATGGAATACAAGGTCAGAGACCAAAACTGTTTCAAAACACCACAAAAAAAAAAAGAAGCCCACAAAAATGCTCAAAACACCCCAAAACACCCCAAATTCACCTTGGCCTGCTTCTCCTATGGGATACAGCTTCAGAGCCTCAAAAAACCCCAAACCACCTCAAAACCATCTTAATCTTCTTCTTCCATGGGACACACTTTCAGCACACCAAAAAAGCCCCGACACACCCCAAAACATACCAAAATCCCCTAGTCCTCCTTCTCCTACGGAATACAGGGTCAGAGCCCCAAAAGAGCCCCCAAAGAGCCCAAAAGATCCCCTAAACAACCCCAAACAAACCCAAAACCATCCTAAAACACCACAAAAAAACACCTTGTCCTGCTTCTCCTATGGGATACAGGGTCAGAGCCCCAAAAGAGCCCAAAACACCTAAAAACCAACCCCAGACCACCCCAAAATCACATTCCCCTGCTTATGCTATGGCATACAGAGTCAGAGCCCCAAAACATTACTGAAACAGCCCAAACCCACCCCAAACCCACCCAAAAACCACCTTTTCCTGCTTCTCCTATGGGATACAGGGTCAGACCACAAAACCATGACAAAACCACACCAAAACCACCCTAAAACACACCAAAACTACCTTGTCATGCTTCTCCTATGGGATACAGGCTCAGAGCCCCAAACCAGCTCAAAACAGACCAAAAACACACCCAAACACCCCAAAACACAGCAAAAACCCCTCCAAACTACCTTGTTCTGCTTCTACTATGGGATACAGGGTCAGAGCCTCAAAAGTGCCCCAAAACAGCCCAAAATAGCTCAAAACAAACCCCAAAACACCCCAAAACAAACCAAAAACATCCTAAACCATAGCAAAACCATCTTGTCCTGCTTCTCCTATAGGATAAAGGGTCAGAGCCCCAAAACTGCCCCAAAACAGCCCAAAAGAGCTCAAAACAAACCCCAAACCACCCCAAAACATCCTGAAACACCACAAAAATCCACCTTGTCCTGCTTCTCCTATGGGATAAAGGGTCAGAGCTCCAAAACAGACCCAAAACACCCCAAAACTGCTCAAAATCAACTCTAAACCACCCCACAATCACCTTGTCCCGCTTCTCCTATAGCATACAGGGTCAGAGCCCCAAAACATTGACGAAACAGCCCCCAAAACCACCCCAAAACCACCCCAAAACCACCTTGCCCTGCTTATCCTATGGGATACAGGATCAGGACACAAAACCACGCCAAAAACACCCCAAAACCAACCTAAAACGTCCCAAAACTACCTTCTTCTGCTTCTCCTACAGTATACAGGATAAGAGTACCAAAACAGCCCCAAAACGCCACCAGAAAACTGAAAATCCACGCAAAAAACAACCCAAAACACACCAAAATGACCTTGTCATCCTTCTCCTATGGGATACAGGGCCAGAGCCGCAAAACACCCCATAAACTCCCCAAAAACACACTAAACCACCCCAAAACCACCTTGTCCTGCTTCTCCTATGGGATACAGCGTCAGAGCCCCAAAACACCCTAAACACACAAAAAACTACATAAAAAAAATCAAACACCCCAAAACCATGCCAAAACCAACCCAAAACAATCTTGACCTGATTCTCCTATGGGACACAATTTCAGTGCACCAAAGAAGCCAGAAACACCCCAAAAACACCTTGTCCTGCTTCTCCTATAGGATACAGGGTCAGAGAACCAAAACAGCCCCGAAACACCCCACAACACCCCAAAACCACCTTGTCCTGCTTCTCCTATGGGATACAGGGTTAGACGCCCAAAACAGCACCAAAATGGACCAAAAACAGCCCAAAACAACACCCAAAACACACAAAACCACCCCAAACCCTCCATGAGTCAGTACAGAGATAAAGTACTGGCCACTTTTCTCGTTCAGCGATGCTCAGGGCCAGCTGGTGGCTTTCACCTCGGCAAACTGACTCGATTCGCCCTCTCCTTCAGCAGTTCCTGCAACCTGTCGCCGAGGACTCCATACGGCTGCCTTCCATCTCCGATGCTTTCCCACAATACGGCAGGACCCATCAGTAAACAAGGCATACTGTTTTTCACTTTCTGACAGTTCGTTATATGGTGGGGGCTCTTCAGCACGCATCGCCTCCTCCTCTGCTGACATTCCGAAATCTTTGCCCTCTGGCCACTCCATGATGACTTCCAGAATGCCTGGACGACTGGGATTTCCTATTCGAGCGCGTTGTGTAATTAGTGCAGACCATTTACTCCACGTAGCATCAGTTGCATGTCTCTTTTCCTTCGTCTCTGATCTTCACCTGTGGCTGGAGTCTAAAAGAGGGTAAGAGCTTCTTTGCAAATGATTTTCTGCCTTTTGCGTCATGCAGATTTTTAATTCTTTATCGCTTCATCCATTATTTTCTCTTTTTGACAGCCTGTGCCTGCCTTACACGATCTCTATTTTAAAGCATGGCAAAATAAACAGCAGTTCCTCATTTGCATGAGCTTCTAGGACAGTGACAGATACTCTTGAGCTCTGAGACCTGTGCTTGTCTACTCAAAAGCCCCTGCTGACCACAGTGACAAAACCAGCTTTTTGTCCCCTTAATTCCTCTGCCGCCCTGCACAGGCAGCACTATGTGCAGCACCGAAAAGCAAGGTGCCCTGTAACTGGGCTCAAGTACCACAAGAACTTCAACAGCTGCCCAGATGAGCCTTTCTGCCGTCGTGGCATTTCCTTCATGTCAACAGCTTGGGCTGGGTTGGGTGCTCACAGGTTTTGGAAGGCACAGTTTGCGCTGTAAAGCATTTCTTATCAGTGATGATTCAAGAGCAAGAAAGAGCTCAGCTTGACCCAATCACACTCCAAGTGTCCATGGATGGCTCTCCAGAAAAAATTATGATAAATCTTTATACTTTCAAACTGTTTAAAACTGAATGGATGCCACTGCCAGGTAAGAGCCAGCACCTTGCGATCTTGCCACAGAACACTTTTCAGACTGGGGTTGTGATTTCACGGGAATGCTTACAATCTGCTAAGGTGTGTGTAAGAAATAGAACCACTCACAAGGCCTGCTTGGAATGATCATCGAAGGACAATCGTCATCACGTAGGGCTTCACCAACAGACTAAAAAGAGGAAAACCGGGAACGCTGAATACGTAGCAGAATTAACTACGTGGGTTTTGTTTCCCACACACTCTGAGAAAATGCCCCAAACTGGACTCTGTAGCCTCCTCCCCAAACTTGACTGGTGGACCTGCAAGACACAGTCATGATGTGAGAATCCAGCCTCTCAGTGTGATTTGGGAAAAGACTATTCTTAACTTTTCTAGTGACAAAAAAGAAAGACCTCTTCACTTTGCATCGGCAGATAAGGCAGTAATGACTGGGCGATTGCTCCTTGCCTCGCCCTTACTTTTCTCTTAGAGAGTAAGAATTTAACACAACTAACATAGCTGAATTGCAGGGTGGTTTAGAGATGGGAGAAATAACACAGTACATTTGAGTCCAAAATCAGTTCCACGAAAGACAGACTTCTTTTCCTAGCTAAATTACTGAGGAGCTCTACATAACACAGGAGCCTTAAGAACTGGTTTGAGACACTACTCGACTGCTGTGGAGCACTTAAGTACTAAAGGATACTTGCCACAATACCGCAACCACATGGGTAGCTGCAGATTCTCTTTAAGCAAATAGTAATCACTGAAAGAGTTAGGGATCTGATGTGCATACAAGACCTTCATCCCTTACCAAATCACTGAAAACATATGTATGGGACAACTCCTTATATGGTGAAATCAGAATAATTCAAAGCTTTGCTGTAGCTCAGGAAAATCATGCGTATTACACATTGCTTGATGAAAACACATGTATTCCATCACCTCCTGATACACGCAGACCTTGTGAGGACCCCTAAAACCAGGTCTGCAGAACTGCCTCAAGTAATTCCACTGATCGCGTTTGTATCTGTAGGAAGCCTGAACATCAGTGTAGGTCACAAACCTGCCTGGGAACTTTGAGACACAAAGCTGCAAGAAAAGAAGGGACACGGGGGTAGAGAAGGGTAAGGAAAGTCAGCGCAATCAAAAAGCAAGAGAAAAGGCCACCTGCAAAACTGCCCTCTTTTATGGAATTGCCTTCAGTAATGCTTACTGCAGCATTTGGGAAGGGACACAATGCACTTGCGAGTGCATTTTGAAGGATATGAATTTTTAAAACAAACAAACGTATGTCTACCTCTTAAGCACCATGATTAAAAGGCAATCTCGGTATTTCACTCACCTGTCTTATAGGGCACTGTAGGTTTATTAACACTACGGGGCTGGCACATTCCAGAATGCTGAAGTGAAACAAAATGGTCTTGTTCCTATGGAAGTGGACCTAAGTAATGTTATGATTAAGGGTGCTTGTACATCCTACCATTCAAAACCTGACAGCATGGATTGATATTTAAATTCTACCATTGTGATTGGTGATACTGCCCACACAAAACAAACAAACAAAAACAAACCCAAACAAATCCCAAGCAGACCCTGGGTCTTTCATGCCAAGACATCTCCAAAACCAGAAGCATTTGGTCTAAAGAAGTATGTGAGCTAAAGACTGCTAACTTTTGAGAAGGTGTTTTCACAGAACGCTTTTAAGCTGAAACAACCCAGGCACTGTTACAGGCATCTGTAGCCCTGCCTCTGAGAAGTGAGGTCTGTAAAACACCCCCGCAAAAACTCTGGGGCTCCCCTGCTTGCACTGAACACACTGCGTGTGCACTGCGGGCAAAATCACTATGGGCAAATGCTACACTGTGAAAGCTGCCTGTTTCTGCCTGGTCAGAAGGAGGCACCAAAATCAACCAAAAGCTCTTTACGGCTGAAACCTTAAAGCAGCTGGCCAGGAAACAGAACCATAATAATAGCATCTGCTCCTAACCCTGACAAACCTCCTGTGATGGAAAGTAGGGACAGCCTGAGGACTTTGCACCCCAGATCCTCACACTTGACAGCTTCAGGAATTTCACTGCACAGTCAAGTTCCCTTTAAAACTGGGGTTAGCTCAACTGCCTGACATTTTACAAGGTCAAACTGTTTTCACCAGGGTCCGTTCTACGGTGCACTGGTAACAAACCACGCATCCTGCCAAAACCGGTTTCACTAACATTAGCTGTGATTTCTTCAAATCCACAGAGTAAACTTTTGGACTGAAATGTCAGCGCTCTTCAACAGCTTCTTCACAGTGCTCATGACTACTCCTCAGTGAGACTGCTCTGAATGCTTGCTCCAAGCACAAGACTCAAAACACAGAGACTGCGACCACTTTCCCAGGAAAACTTCTCACACTAAAGCCTTAGAGACGCAGGAAAACCATAGTCCTGGGTTAGCCTTTCACAGTGCTTACTTTCCGGACGTCAGAAAGCCCTGACAATGGCAGCAGGGAAGGCACGACGAGCGCATCCCACACCTCCACTTTCAGGGACCAGAGGGACTTGTTCAGAGGGGCCTCCTGGCCTACTGCCACAAACACTCCTGCTTTCCCAGTAGGATGCGGTATGTCTCTTTTGGCCTGTATTTTTATGAGAAACTCCTCAACGTAGCCAGGACGCGCCAAATTGCAGTCTCAGCAGCTGTACTATTCTCCAGCTATCGTAGAGATGGAGGGACATTTGTGGATAGGAACTGGAAATCACATTGTAAAAAACAACCAAAGGGAAGTCTTGATTAACAAAGAGAAAGAAGGAATGGGAGTGTAACAAAGCAGAAGAAGGAATGGGAGTGGATGATAACAGAGACGCACGTCTGGCTACACACCACACAGTGCACGGACACTGTGGGTCTGAGGCTCCCAAACCCACCTGCCCACTGCTTCGTACTGACCTCAGAGGGCAGAAGGGCAAATTGGGAGTGAGAAGGGGAGCAGAGAAGGGGTGCAGTGAGGGGAACACACAACACAACTTTTGCTCCTAGTTTTTCCTCTTCAGGAAGCTGGCCTCTCCAAAACCTTCTGTGAAGAATCTCAGAGGGTGGAACAGGTCTTCTTACACCATTTAGTCTCTTTCCTCTGTAACAAAAAACTTGGGAGGATATGAAGTCCTAGCTCTGCCTCTGTTCCACTCCCCATCTCCTGCTCCTTCCCTTCTGAATGCCCCTTGGACAGAGGCTTCCTCATGTTTTCTCCCCCTTAGTAAACTACATGGGAAAAGAAAGAAAAAGCAGAGAGCTGTTGCCAAACACTAGCTTCAGGTTTGCTTCCAGCAGAGCCTCCAGCTTCCTGACAGAAACAACGGCATAAAGGGTGCCTAATACTTACTTTCTAAAAGGGAGAAGTTGAGGGGAAAAAAACAAACTGCCTTTACAATTCTGTGTCATAAAGCACTTATATTTTCCAGAGGAAACATCGATGCAACATCTTTCCTTCCTGAGCAGCTATTTCCATGCAGAAGGGCTCTGTTGAGATCAACGGATTCATTTCACTCTCACAATTCAGGATTTAAAAGCACTGGGAAAGAGAGACAAGCAAAGCAAGCCACTCAGCAGGTATCCCAGGGAAGCTGTGCTTACAGCTGCCTGCTCCCACACCTCTCAGTCTCCTCTCTACTGCCACTGCCTAAACACCAGAAATAAAACCCCAAGAGCTTCTCCTTCTGGTCTTTTCTGTTACTTGGTGCATGTTGAGAACAAGTAAGAACCAGGCAGCAACGCTTTAGGACTACTCTTGCTCCATGGTGGATAAACGAATTCATGATCCAAACTTGGGTAGTTAGAAGCTGTGCCCTTAGTGATGTCATCTATAAGCTACGTTGATCCTTTACCAAAAAGATCCTCTGAATGATGAAAACAACTGCATTTACTGTGAGGGTGGGGAGGCCCTGGCGGTGTTCAAGGCCAGGTTGGACGAAGCCTTGGGTGGCACGGGCTACTGAGTGGTGTCCCAGCCTGTTGGAAGTGGATGATCTTAAGGTCCTTTCCAACCAAAACCATTCTATGATTCTATGAAAAGAAAATGGCAGGTTCCCAACGGGGAAAAATCAGGCATGAGAGAGAAACACTGCTGGCTTTGCATATTGGGGATGAGGCTTTGCAGTATTAATGTTTTGTAATACTAAGACTTTGAATATTGGGGCTGGGGCTAAGTTGCTAAGGGAACGAAACAAAGGGTTTGAAATACCATGACTTAAACAGGCACGCTCTGTGCTTAAAGACAACGTCATCTTTGGGCAACAGACATGCTCTGTGGTGCAAAAGAACGCTATTCTTGTACAGCCTATGAAGCTAAACCGCTGCAAACTGCTGGTTTAATATTCACAATATTAAAGCTTTAAGATCAATATTAAGGCCTTGCAATACTAAGATTTTTCAATACTGGCCATGGGGCTAAGTTACTAAGGGAACAAGACAAAGGGTTTGAGACACCATAACTTAGAAAGACACACTCTGTGGTTAAAGACAGGATCGTCTTTTGGATGAAAGACAAACTCTGTGGTTAAAAACAATGTCTTTGTACAGCCTGGGAAACTAAGCAGGTGCAGGCTGGTTACACAGGAAGTTGGGGTACCACATCTCTGCCAGAAAGTTACCAAATCAAACCATAAAAGGAGATAAATAAATAAGAGGAAGGGGCGTACGAAATCGAGTAAGGGACCTTCAAGCTCCTCCAGCTCCAACCCCTGCCACGGGCAGGGACACCTTCCACTGGAGCAGCTTGCTCCAAGCGCCTGTGTCCAACCCGGCCTTGAACACTGTCAGGGATGGGGCAGCCATAGCTTCTCTGGGCACCCGGTGCCAGAGCCTCACAGGGAAGAGCTTCTGCATCATATGAAATGAAATTAAATCCTGTTTCCACTTGTTACCTTTGTGTGTCTTGAAATTGTTTCTGGAGCTGAAAAAACACTTGAGCTTTCAGGCAAACAACAGCCTCATCATGCGATTCATGGCAGTGAAGGGAACGGCACAGCCCAGCACAGCCCAGCAGAGAAACATAGAATAGTTTGGATAGGGGGGGACCTTAAGATCATCCAGTTCCAACCCCCTGCCATGGGCAGGGACACCTCACCCTAAACCATGTCACCCAAGGCTCTGTCCAGCCTGGCCTTGAACACTGCCAGGGATGGAGCATTCACAACTTCCCCAAGCAACACATTCCAGTGCCTCAACACCCTTACAGTAAAGAACTTCCTCCTTATATCTAACCTGAACTTCCCCTGATTAAGTTTGAACCCATCACCCCTTGTCCTGTCACTACAGTCCCTAACGAAGAGTCTATCCCCAGCATCCTTATAGGCCCCCTGTAGATACCGGAACGCTGCTATGAGGTCTCCACACAGTTTCTCTTCTCCAGGCTGAACACCCCCAACTTTCTTACCGTCTTCACAGAGGAGGTGCTCCAGCCCCTGATCATCCTCACAACCCTCCTCTGCACTTGCTCCAACAGCTTCATGTCCTTTTCATCTTGAGGACACCAACACGTGCTGTAGCACAGCATAAGACAGCACAGCACCTCATGGAATGTGATGGCATAGCAAAGCATGCCATAGTACAGCACAGCACAGAACAGCATAGCACAGACCAGCAAAGTATAGCATAGAATCGCATGGGATGGCATAGCACAACATAGCACAGCAGAGCAGAGCAGAGCATAGCACAGACCAGAAGAGCATAGACTAGCTCATTGGAAGGGACCTACAACCACCACCTAGTCCAACTGCCTGACTAATTCAGGGCTGACCAAAAGCCAAAGCATTGTCCAAATGCCTCTTCAACACTGTCCTGGGTTTACCAGGAGCCGTTTTGCTCCTTCTTAGTAACTGGTGCAAGCTCTGTGTTTTGACTTCCAGCCTGGGCAGAGAGCTGACAGCCTTGGGGCATCAACCACCTCTCTAGGAAGCCTGTGCCACCCCCTGAACACCCTCTCTGTGAAGAAATGCTTCCTTCTATGAAGTGCGAACCTCCCCTGACTCCCAGGTCTCCTGTCCCTGGATCCCAGGGAGAAGAGATCAGCACCTCCCTGGGCTTTTAGATCCTGACAACAGTTTTGCTTCTCTTCGTTTACCAGCATGTGTATAAACTCAAACCAGTGTTCATAGACAAAGTACGCATTCATTTAGCCTTGTGGATTCCCTGGCATGCCTGGATTCCATTTCTAAGTAGCATCTTGCCATAAGGTGACACAGAGGTCTCCAAAAAAAAACCTGAAAAGAAGGAAAAGCTCTGGAGTCAAAGGGAACACACAGTTAGAACTGACTGAAGTAAGTGAAAGGCAGAGCAAAAGCATCCCCTTCCTGTCTGCTCCGACTGTACCTGGTTCGGGTTATGGGGAGCCACAGGGAGGGTGGAAGCCTCTCATCTCTCTTTACAAGTGTTCTCTCTCTTGCTGTAAAAGCACTGCAGGCTCAGGTGCTTCTGGTGTCAGAGCCACACTTGGTGTGATTCTTAAAGCCAATCCGCATCTGGTCTGAAGTGGGGGGAGTAGATTTTAGTTTTCTTTCTAATACACATATTTCTGTATGTGTTTTAGAGCAGAACCTGGAGCTTGGTGTGGTGGGCATAAATCCCTGGAAAGCTTGCCAATTATTGCTGCACAGCTGTCCTGGGTTCAGCTCTAACAGTTCTCTTCCTCCTTCTTAACAGCCAACCTCAAAGGAGTTCAGATTTTTTTATAAAGGGTGCACAAAAGCTTTGATTATTTTTTCATTGTCTCACCTTTTGGTGTTTAGGTTTTGTTGTTTTGTTTTCTTGGGTTTTTTTTTTTTGTTTGTTTGTTTGTTTTGGTTTCTTTTGTCCCAATTCTTGTGCAGTATTATCTTAGGGTTGTATGAAACCTTCATGGAGATCCTACTGCCCTGACAGCAGAGTATCCCCAGATGCGCTGGGGAATCCCAAATGTGGTTGTACACAGGGTTCTCACACCCTTCAAACAGTCACATACCACACACTTGGACTAAGCACTAGCACCCTCACTACCAACTACTAGTCCTAGTCAAAGTCTGCCAGGCGCTCATGCTGCTTCTGCTGCGGTCCTGCTCTTGTCTAGTGATGCAGATGTCCCTGGACCAGTCCTGCAGGAGATACTGATTAATGCTGTGCGGGACTGTGGGAGGGTTTCAAAGTCATGCTGGAGGGGCTGGGACTCTGCCACTGTTTCTGCTGTGCTGCAAAACCCCTTCTCCTTTACAGACAGCTCTAAGATACCCGAAAGAAAAGTCCTAGATCCAGGGCTGGCCTGAAGCTTCCAGTAAAAATCCACTGCCTCGTCACGTTACAGTGCACATGGAAACATATAGACACACATATACAAATAAAAGAGATGTGGCACTGCAGCCACTCCAACCCCTACAACAGGCACCGCAACTACTACCTCAGCAAGAGGTGGCACAGCTATTTCAATGCCAGCAACAGGCACTGAGGCTACTCCAACGCCTGTGACAGGCACTGCCCAAAGGTGACTGACGAGCTTTTGGTAGCGCTGTCTTGGAGACAGAGGAAATGCAGCAGCTCTCCGCCTTGCCTGGTCTCTCACAGGATCCTTCTGTGGTGGGGTTGATGAAGGTAGAACAGCAAGTGCCCATCACCACCACAGCAGTGCACCGGCGGCAATATGGCACCAACCGATACTCCCTGATTGCCATCCAGGAGCTGATCCATTGATTGGAGAGCCCAGGAGTGCTCAGCAGGTCCCACTCACCCTTTAATAGCCCCACAGGGCCCGTGCACAACCCACATTACAGTCTGATTGTAAGCTCTGTCAAGTGACCCAAGGAAGAACAATTTCAAATGGGGCCCTGAGCAACAACAAGCCTCTGAACAAATTCAACAGGAGATAGTTTATGCCCTTGGGCCAGTCCGGACTGGGCAAGATGGGAAATGTGCTCTGCACCCCAGCCGCGCAGAATGGGCCTACCTGGAGCCTCTGGCAGAAAGCTCCAGGGGAGACTCGAGGTCGAACCCTCGGCTCTTGGAGTCGGGGACACACAGGATCCAAGGCTGGTTGTAGCCCACCTGAACAAGAGATACTGGCAGCCTCTGAAGGGGATCGAGCTGCTTCAGAAGTGACTGGCGCTGAAGCACAGCTCCTCCTGGCACCCCGCTTGCCCGTGCTGGGCTGGATGCTCAAAGGGAAGGCCTACACGTCATACAACTGATGCTACAGGGATTAAGGAAGGGGGTTGCACTGATGACACAACGAGCTCAGATAGAAATCCCAGTTGTCCAGGAATCCTGGAAGTGACCGTGGACTGGCCAGAAGGCACCGATTTTGGAATGTCACCAGAGAACAGATGCTGAAGAAGCCCCACCACATAATGAATGAGAAAAATCTCCAGTGCTTTATCTCTACTTCCTCATGGATGGTGGCAAGTGCCCTGTGGGGGTGGTTGCAGTAATGGAAGCAGAGCAACTGGCAGCGCAGAGGGAAACCCATCTGGGCTGCTGCACTGTGGCAAGATATCGCTGCCCAGATGCAGAACCTGGTGGTGAAGGTATGCCATGGAGATGCTCATGTACCCAAGAGTCGGGCCACTGAGGATTATCAGACGATGGCTGAAGTACAAATACGGGGAGGCCTGGCACATTCGCTGTATCACACTCCCACCAACCCACCAAGGCAAGCGCCGTGTGCTTACCGTGGTGGAAGCAACCACCGGGTGGCCGGAAACATACGCTGTGCCCCACAACACTGCCCGGAACACTATCCTGGGCCTTGAGAAGCAAATCTCGTAGCAACACGGCACCCCAGGGGGAACTGAGTCAGACAATGGGACTCATTTCCAGAACAACCTTAGACACACCTGGGCCATGAGCATGGCATTGAGCGGCTATATCACATCCCCCACCATGAACCAGCCTCTGGGAAAGTCCAGTGGTACAATGGGCTGCTGAACACCACACTGAGAGCAACGGGTGGTGGGACTTTCAAACACTGGGATACACTTAGCAAAGGCCACCTGGTTGGTCAACACCAGAGGAGCTGCCAACAGGCCTGACCCAGCCCAGTCACAACTTTTACATACCATAGAGGGAGATAAAGTTCCCGTGGTGGCATAAAGGGTGTGCTGGGGCAACCAGTCCTGGTTATCGCTGCTTCGAGCAAAAGAAAACCCGCTTGTGGGATTGCTTTTGCTCCAAGAGCTGGGGGCATTTGGTGGGTATTGCAGGAGGATGGGGAAGTCCGGTGTGTACCTGAAGGAGATCTGATTTGGGGTGAAAAGAGCCAGTGAATTGAACTTTATGATGCTGTCTAATACTGAATTCCGTGATCGCCTCCATGGCGGCTGAACACCCATCACTGCGCGGGACACCTTGTGGCCTCTGTCCCCACTGCTCTGGGTTTGAGGATCTGAACCTGACTCCCTTGATCACCACACTGATGAAGAATGGACTTTGATCCGAATGGACAGGTGCCGCGGTGATGGAATCGGAACTGGCTTCAGCATCCAACAACCCAACACCACACCCCATCCATCTTTCCTGCCTGGAGACACTGCTATGGCAGATGGAGCCCCAAGCCATGGCCTGAATGAATTCAACGGACTTTTGTAGGGATGGTCCGTAGACTAAGGGAGTGATATCTCTGTGGGGGTGTGTAGATATATGTATATGTGTAAGTCTCAAAAGACGGGAAAGATGACGGTGGGAAGCGGGAGGCCCGGCATGACACAAATGCTGTGGAATAAGGGGTGGATACTGTCCTGGTTGTGGCTGGGACAGTGCTCGTTTGCTTTCTAGTACCTGGTGCACTGCTGTGTTTTGGCTTTATTCCAAGAGCAATGCTGACAACACACTGACCTTTTAGTTGTATATAAACCGGGGGGAGTTATTCGGAAGGGGAGGATCACTGCTCGGGTCGGGCTGGGTATCAGTCAGCGGGTGCTGAGCAAGTGTCTTGGGCATCACTTGTGTTTATTGGGCTTTTTTTCCTTTTCCCTTTCTTTCCTCTCCTCTTGTTTTTCCCGTTACCATTATTACCACTATTACCAGTACTAGTGCACTGTGCTTCGGTTATTAAACTGTTCTTATCTGCACCCTCGGGGTTTTCATCCTTCCGTCCCTCCTCCCCATCCCGCCCCAGGAGCCAAAACCTGGCTCAGGGTCAGCGGCACCTCTGCCCCCTCCTGGGTGCCGGGGATCGGCTGCCCCAGCAGCACCTCCCCCCGGGGGGAAACAGCCCCCAGGCCCTCCACAACAGCCCCGCTCCATCCCCAGGGCCGTGTGGCCGGGGCGGGCACGGAAAGGTCCGGGAACCCCCACAGCTCCAGCCCCCACGGCCCGGGCTCGCAGCACCCCATACTCCCAGGCAACTCGCAGCCCCACTGCCCAGCGCTCGCACCCGCCCCCCGCATTCCCCAGCACCCCCGCAGCGCCCGGCCCCACTGCCCAGAGCCTCGGGGGGCCGCAGACCCCAGCCCCGCTCCCCGGGCTCTGCAGCGCCCCCCAGACCCGCGCCGCGCCCGCTCGCCCTCACCCCGCGCCCGCTCGGCCGCCGCCATTGCCGGGAGCAGCTCCGCCTCACGCCCTGGGCCCGCCTCCGCCAATCAGCGCACGGCTCCCCGCGCGGGGCGCGCTGGGAGCTGTAGTCCGGGATCCGGCACATGCGCAAGGCGCAGCCGGTACGAGGCAGAGGGGAGGGGGCGCAGCTGGACCCCCGAGCGGGATCCCACAGGCACCGGATGGGCTGGGGCGAAGGGACCTGGAAGCTCCTCCAGCTCCAAGCCCCTGGGTCCAACCTGGCCTTGAACACTGCCAGGGACGGGGCAGCCACAGCTCCTCTGGGCACCCTGTGCCAGCGCCTCACACCCTCACAGGGAAAACCTGCCTGAGATCTCATCTCAATCCATCTTTGTGGAAAGGAAAGGAGGAAAGGAGGAAAGGAGAGGACAGGGGAGGACAGGGGAGGGGAGGGGAGAGAGGAGAGGGAAAGGAAAGGAAAGGAAAGGAAAGGAAAGGAAAGGAAAGGAAAGGAAAGGAAAGGAAAGGAAAGGAAAGGAAAGGAAAGGAAAGGAAAGGAAAGGAAAGGAAAGGAAAGGAAAGGAAAGGAAAGGAAAGGAAAGGAAAGGAAAGGAAAGGGTGAAATAAGAACTCACTCCTCTAAACAAGATAAGAAGGTTTTATTGAGGGACAAAGTCAATAAAGCAAAAGCAACAGTGCTGGGCGCATGACAGTAACCAGAGGCACAAGTGATTAGTATTTGTTACAGGTTTATATACTTTCACTCTTACGTTAGTCACATACATATTCATAATTCCCGTGTACAGGCAAGGAATATTATAACTAGCTCCAAGAACTTGTTATCATAGGTCTCCTCCTCTTGGTGTCTGCGCACTGCTCTGCGGTGATTGTGGGCAGGGCTCTTGAGGATGAAGCAAGCAGTCTTCCTCTTGTGAGTAGGGGTCTTCAAGATGAAGTAAGCAGTCTTCCTCACAGCGTACTGTTCACCTTTGGCACAGTTGGACGCCCCAGTAACCACACAAGTAGCCGAAACCAGCCATATCTGTAATTCTTCTGACAACTAGCAAAGATTTAAAAGTGTGATCTTCCTGCAAAATTTATTGCAGGACGGGCAGACAAGGAGTATCCCAAGCTAGCAGATGTTTGGGAGGCTCTGTCTCTAAACTAACTAACAAGTGGAAGGATGGTGTGAAATAACTCATTCATGCTTAGTGGGGCCGCTAAATCCTGTTAGCTCACCACAGACTTACAACACAAACACTGTTCTTTAAAACTAAAGACACTTTAGAAGTCTGGTGTGAAACCATTAACTCATGTTTAGTGGGGCCACTACATTCCACAGACTTACAACATAAACATTGTTCTCTCTCTACAACCTAAGTGAAGCTAAAAAGTACTTTATGTTGTCCAGGCACTAGCTTTTCTTATATCAGGACCCCCACCTTCTTTCTTTTACCTTTACAAATCCTTTTGCTATGTGACTTCATTTTGCTTAAGAGTTCTGGTCCTTTTTAACTTGTCGTCTGATCTTATGTCTTTAGCGAGCTTTGTTTCTGTTGCCGTAAACTCGTACAGTTATAGCCACATAACCACACCTATGACTTGCGAACGCCAATACATTTATGTGTTTATCACGAAAGGAAAGGAAAGGAAAAAGGAAAGGAAAGGAAAAAGGGGATAAAATAAGCAGTAAAATGAAGCCTCCTTTTGACTTTCCAAAGTCTCCGGTCTCATTTCTAAAGCCTCGCTCGCAGGGTCCCAAGGCTCGGGTTCAGTTTACAAAGGCTCTGCCGTGGGGACGCTGCGGCCGGGCGGGGGGCGCACGGGCCCGGCCGCGGGGCTGGGCAGGACCCGCTCCGCCGTTCCACGGGCTCCCGCGGCCGCGAGCCCCCCCCCGCCGGCCGCTCCGGCCGCTGGCAGCGGGCGCCCGGGGCGCGCGTGGACAGAGCCGTTGGGAGCGAGGCTGCGGCGGCGGCAGCAGCAGCGGCTTTGGAGCGGCTTTGGAGCGGCAGCGCCGTTGGCAGCAGCGGCAGCAGCGGCAGCAGCGGCAGCAGCGGCAGCACCAGGCGCGGCGGCGGCGGCAGCTCTCGGCGGTCCGGAGCCCTCCCTCCGCCGCTCCCCGCGATGGTGCCCCCCGCCTCCCCCCAGCCCCCCGCCGGGGCTCGCGGCGCCGCTCGGCTCTCCCGGTACTGGCAGTGGCGGCGCTGGGCGAGCCGCCGCCGCTGGGTCTGCCGAGGCAGCACCGCCCCCTGGCGCTCCCCGGCCCGCCCCCAGGCCCCGCCCCGCCCGGCAGCCGCGACCCCCGAGACCCCGGTGCGCGGGGCGGCTGCGGGGGTGCCGGCCCCGGGAGCGCGGTCGGGCAAGGTGCCCGTGGTGCTCCTGACCCGCATTGACCCGTCGGCCTATCTGCGCTCCGGGACCGGCGGGGAGCGGCACGCCGCGGAGCCTCGGCCGGGAAAGGCCGGGAAGGATGCGGCGCCGCTCGGCCCGGAGCGGCCGGTGGGGGCCGGCGGGGACCCCGCGCGCAGCGATAGCGGCCGCGTCTGTCGCGCGGGGCATGACAAGGAGAGCTTCGAGCGGCTTTACCGCGTGGGACCGCGGCTGGGGAGAGGCGGCTTCGCGGCCGTGTACGCGGGGGTCCGCCTGAGTGACAACACCCCGGTAAGGGGCGGGGCCGGCGGCGGGGCGGGGAGGCGGCGGGGCGAGGCGAGGCTCAGCCCAGCGCTGCCCTTGGCTTGCAGGTGGCGATCAAACAAGTGGCTCGGGGGCGCATCTCCTCGTGGGGCGAGCGGGTGAGTGCGCGGGGGCAGCGGGACGGTGCCTGGTACCGTTGGGGCATCCCAGGCAGGGAGGCACAGGACCCCCGGGCCAGCATCAGCCCTGCTGACGGTGCCCTGGTCCCCCCGCAGCCCAGCGGCACTCGCATTCCCATGGAGATAGCCATGCTGAGGAAGGTGCGCTCCGGCTGCAGTGCCATCATCCAGCTCCTCAACTGGTTTGAGCTGCCCCACTCCTTTGTGCTGGTTCTGGAGCGTCCGCAGCCATCGCAGGACCTCTTTGCCTTCATCAAAAAGCGGAGGTTCCTGCCCGAGGATATGGCGCGGGGCATTTTCCTCCAGGTGCTGGTGGCTGTGCGGCACTGCCACAGCCGCGGTGTCCTGCACAGGGATATCAAGTCCAATAACATCATCATCAACTTGGCCACCAGAGAGGTCAAGCTTATTGACTTTGGTTGCAGCACCTTCCTCAGGGACACGGTCTACACCAAATTTAGCGGTGAGCCCACAGCCCAGGGTGCTTCCGGTACCGGGCAGTTTGTGAACCAGAGTCACGTGCCGGTGACGAGGTGGCGGGTCACACCGAGTGCGTGTCCCCACGTCCATGGGGCCGCCGCTGCAGCCCCTGCAGCCCTGGGGATGCGCGGGCGAGGATCCGGGAGCAGGTGGCATCCGCCTGATGAGCTGTGCCTGTATCCTGTTGTAGGAACAGCTTTGTACTACCCGCCGGAGTGGTTCCGCTACCACTGCTACCACGGCCGTCCGGCGGCGATCTGGTCCATGGGCGTGCTGCTGTATGAGATGGTGTGCGGGGTCCTCCCCTTCCAGTGCTGCAAGGACATCATTGGCGGGCAGCTCTTCTTCCAGCGCCAGATCTCTGTCGGTAGGTGCCCGGCTTTGCGGCAGCAGGGGGAGGTCGGGATTTACGGGGTGGCAGCCGATCTCCCTTGCTCAGCTGGAGGAGATGGCCCATGTCCTGCCATCCTGCTCTCCTCCAAACCGGATGGTGGAGCAGGAGGTTTGGGTGAGGCTCTGAGCACACCCAGGCCTGGGCGCTGCGGACGGTGGCACAAGGTGGGCAGGAGCCTCCTGCAACTGAGCGGTGCTTCCCGCATTCTCCCCAGAATGCCAGCACCTCATTGGGTGGTGCTTGTCCATGCGCGCTTGCGACAGACCATCCCTGGAGGATGTGCTCAACCACCCTTGGCTGCAGACATCCCCTGCCCCAGGAGACGGCTGCCCCTCCACCCGCACAGCCTGAGCCAGCAGCCGCGCAAGTAAGCCGGGGGTGCCTTCTGGGGGGAGTGTGCTGTTTTTGGGAGGTTGGGTGCTTTTGTGGGGATTCGGGCTCTTGGCAGCTTGGGATGGATTTTTGGGGCCTGTGGGGATTTTTTGGAGACTTTGAGGGTTTGGGGCTTGGTTTTTTGGGGGGACGTCGAGGGTTTTGAGGAGAGTTGGTGGTTTTGGGTGTTTTGGGGTTTGGGGAGTTTGGTGAGGTTGGGTGTCTATTGGGGGATTGGGTGTTTTGGGGGGACTTATGCATTTATTGGGGGGGTTGTGGGGACTGGTTTCTGGGTTCTTTGGAGGGCAATAGGTGTCAGAGGGACACCTCATGAGAGTTCATTCTCCTCCTTGCAGCTGGGGCAGTGCTGAGGTTGGGCTTTAGTCTGAGGATAACGCTGATAACATACCGATCGTATAGTGGTTTCTGATTAGCCTGTACCCTGAGCAAGGCTGATTCAGTCTCTCATGCTCTGCAGTGAGGAGAGACAAGACCTAATATTGCAAAGCAACAGACAATGCGGCTACTCCAACACCAGCCACAACCACTGCGGTGACACCGACCATGGCGCCAGGCACTGTGGCTACTCCAATGGCAAGGACTGTCATTACAGCTACAACTCCAGTGACATGCACTGCTGCTGTTCCAACCAGGGCAAAAAAAGCAGTGCGGCTACTCCAAACACAGAGACAAGCAGTGAGGCTTCTTAAACCCAAGCCACAAGCACTGCAGGACTACAAATGCAGCGACACACATCGGCCACTAGAACGCCCAGGACAGGCACTGTGGCTACTACAACCAATTCAACATGCCCTGCAGTTACTCCAGCCCCAGGCACAAGCACTGCAGTTACTCCACCACCACTTTAAAGCTCTGAAGCCACTCCACCTCTGGGAAGGAGCAATGGCGCTACTCTAAGGCCTGCTATGCATACAGTGGCTACGTCAACCCCAGCCACAAACACTGCAGCTACTCCAGTGCCAGCCACAAACACTGCGGCCTGTCCAACGCCAGTGACACACACTGCTGCTCCTCCAGCCCCACCAACAAGCAGTGAGGCTTCTCCAACCCAAGCCCTAAGAACTGTGCCTACTGCAACCATGGCCACAGGCACATGGGCTACTCCAGTGCCAGGGACAGGTGCTGTGGCTGCTGCAGCTCCAATGACACGCACTGCAGGTATTCCAACCACATCAACAAGCAGGGAGGCTTCTCCAGTGCAAGCCACAAGCGCTGCGGCTGCTGCAACCCCAGTGACTGGGACAGTGCCTACTACATGGTAATGACAGGCATAAACACTGCAGCTGTTCCAACCACTGCAACCAGCACAGCAGCTACTGCAGTGCCAGCCACAGCAGTGCAAGTACTCCAATGCCTGAGACAGACACTGCCGCTGCTCCAACCTCATTGACAAGCAGTGAGGCTTCTCCAAACCAAGCCACATACACTGCAGGTACTCAAAGTACCGTGACAGACACATCGGCCACTCTAATGCAAAGGACGGGCACTTTGGCTACTCCAGCCCCTTCAACAGGCACTTTGGCCATCCAAACCCAAGCACAAGCACTGCAGTTACTCCACCACCAGTTTTCAGGTCTGCAGCTATTCCAATGCAGGGAAGGAGCACTGCCGCTACTCAATGGCCTGCAACATGTATAGCGGCTACGTCAACCCCAGCCACAAGCACTGCACTTACTCCAGTGCCAGCCAAAAGCACTGCGGCCTGTCCAACGCCAGTGACACACACTGCTGCTCCTCCAGCCCCACCGACAAGCAGTGAGGCTT
The DNA here is from genome assembly GCF_037157495.1 of Lathamus discolor. NCBI lineage: Eukaryota > Metazoa > Chordata > Aves > Psittaciformes > Psittacidae > Lathamus > Lathamus discolor. The sequence goes on from NW_027069122.1 coordinate 54,723, forward strand.
CTCCAACCCAAGCCCTAAGAACTGTGCCTACTGCAAACATGGCCACAGGCACATGGGCTACTCCAGTGCCAGGGACAGGTGCTGTGGCTGCTGCAGCTCCAATGACACGCACTGCAGGTATTCCAACCACATCAACAAGCAGGGAGGCTTCTCCAGTGCAAGCCACAAGCGCTGCGGCTGCTGCAACCCCAGTGACTGGGACAGTGCCTACTACATGGTAGTGAGAGGCATAAACACTGCAGCTGTTCCAACCACTGAACAAGCACAGCAGCTACTGCAGTGCCAGCCACAGCAGTGCAAGTACTCCAGTGCCTGAGACAGACACTGCCGCTGCTCCAACCTCATTGACAAGCAGTGAGGCTTTTCCAAACCAAGCCAAATGCACTGCAGGTACTCAAAGTACGTAAGAGACACATCAGACACTCAAATGCAAAGGATGGGCACTGTGGCTCCTCTATCCCCATCAACAAGCACTTTGGCCAATCCAACCCCAGGCAGAAACACTGCAGTTGCTCCACCAGCACTCTTCAGGTCTGCAGCAATTCCAGCTCTAGGAGGGAGCACTGCTGCTACTCTACAGCCTGCAACGTATGCAGTGGCTACGTCAACCCCAGCCACAAGCACTGTGGCTACTCCAAACCCTGCCAGAAGCACTACAGCTACATCAGTGACAGGCACAAGCACTGCGGGCTGTCCAACGCCAGTGACACACACTGCTGCTCCTCCAGCCCCACCAACAAGCAGTGAGGCTTCTCCAACCCAAGCCCTAAGAACTGTGCCTACTGCAACCATGGCAGCAGGCACATGGGCTACTCCAGTGCCAGGGACAGGTGCTGTGGCTGCTGCAGCTCCAATGACACGCACTGCAGGTATTCCAACCACATCAACAAGCAGGGAGGCTTCTCCAGTGCAAGCCACAAGCGCTGCGGCTACTGCAACCCCAGTGACTGGGACAGTGCCTACTACATGGTAGTGACAGGCATAAGCACTGCAGCTGTTCCAACCACTGAACAAGCACAGCAGCTACAGCACACAGCAATGCGGCTGCTCCAATGCCTGAGACAGACACTGCCGCTGCTCCAACCTCATCGATGAGCAGCGAGGCTTCCCCAAACCAAGCCACATGCACTGTGGGTACTTCCCAGTCCCACAACTGCTCCCAAGTGAGCCCCCAGTGACTCCCCAGACCCACAATGGTCCCCCAGGTGATCCTCCTGTAACTCCCCAGACCCACAACTGCCTCCAGAGTGCTGCCCCAGACCCACAATTGCCCCCCAAGTGACCCTCCTAGACCTACAACTGCCCCCAAGTGACCCCCAAGACCCATAACTGCCACCCAAGGGACTACCCAGTGCCACCCCTCAGACACATAACTGCCCCCCAGGGTACCCCCAGTGACCCCCCAGACCCATAACTGCCCCCCCAGGGACCCCCCCGTAACGCCCCAGACCCACAACTGTCCCCCAAGTGACCCCCCAGACCCAAAACTGCCCCACAAGGGACCACCCAGTCCCCCCCAACCCAGACACATAACTGCCCCCCCAAAGGACCCCCCAGTGACCCCCCAGACGCATAACTGCCCCCCAAGGGACCCCCTTGTAACTCCCCAGACCCATAACTGCCCCCCAAGGGACACCCCCGCAACTCCCCACACCCACAACTGTCCCCCAAGGGATCCCCCTTTAACTCCCCAGACCCACAACTGCCCGCAAGTAATGCCCCAGACCCACAATTGCCCCCAAGTGATCCTCCTAGACCTACAACTGCCCCCAAGTGACCCCCCAAACCCATAAGTGCCCCCCAAGGGACCCCTCAGACCCATAACTGCCCCCCAATGGACCAGCCAAGTGACCCCCCAGGCCCATAGCTGCCCCACAAGTGACGCCCCCATAACTACCCAGACCCATAAATGCCCCCCAAGTGACCCCCCAGACCCATAAGTGCCCCCCAAGGGACCCCTTAGAACCATAACTGCACACCAAGGGACCACACAGTGCCTCCCCCCAGACCCATAACTGCCCCCCAAGGGACCCCCCCGCAACTCCCCCGACCCACAACTGTCCCCCAAGTGATCCCCCTTTAGCTCCCCACATCCACAACTGCCTAAGTGCTGCCCCAGACCCACAATTTCCCCCCAAGTGATCCTCCTAGACCTACAACTGCCCCCCCAAGGGACCCCCCCGTAACATCCCAGAAACATAACTGCCCCCCAAGTCAACCCCCAGACCCATAAGTGCCCCCCAAGGGACCACCCAGTGCCGCCCCCCAGACACATAACTGCCCCACAAGGGACCCCCAGTAACCCCCCATACCCATAACTGCCCCCCAAGTGACCCCGAAGACCCATAACTGCCCCCCAATGGACCACCCAAGTAACCCCCAGACCCATAGCTGCCCCACAAGTGACGCCCCCATAACTCCCCAGACCCATAAATGCCCCCCAAGTGACACCCCAGACCCATAAGTGCCCCCCAAGGGACCCCTCAGACCCATAACTACACACCAAGGGACCACACAGTGCCTACCCCCCAGACCCATAACTGCCCCCCAAGGGACCCCCCCCCGCAACTTCCCAGACCCACAAATGCCTCCAAATGCTGCCCCAGACCCACAATTGCCCTCCCAGTGATCCTCCTAGACCTACAACTGCCCCTCAAGTGACCCCCCAGACCCATAACTGCCTCTCAAGGGACCACCCAGTGCCGCCCCCAGACACATAACTGCCCGCCAAGGGACCCCCAGTAACCCCCCAGACCCATAACTGCCCCACCAGGGGACCCCCACGTAACACCCCAGACCCGTAACTGCCCCCCAAGTGACCCCCAAGACCCATAGCTGCCCCCCAAGGGACCCCTCAGACCCATAACTACACACCAAGGGACCACACAGTGCCTCCCCCCCAGACTCATAACGACACACCAAGGGACCACACAGTGCCTACTCCCCAGACCCATAACTGCCCCCCAAGGGACCCCCCCCGCAACTTCCCAGACCCACAAATGCCTCCAAATGCTGCCCCAGACCCACAATTGCCCTCCCAGTGATCCTCCTAGACCTACAACTGCCCCTCAAGTGACCCCCCAGACCCATAACTGCCTCTCAAGGGACCACCCAGTGCCGCCCCCAGACACATAACTGCCCGCCAAGGGACCCCCAGTAACCCCCCAGACCCATAACTGCCCCACCAGGGGACCCCCACGTAACACCCCAGACCCGTAACTGCCCCCCAAGTGACCCCCAAGACCCATAGCTGCCCCCCAAGGGACCTCCCCGTAGCCCCCCAGACCCATACCTGTCCCCCAAATGACCCCCCCATAACTCCCCAGACCCATAAATGCCCCCCAAGTGATCCCCCAGACCCATAACTGCCCCCCAAAAGACCCCCAAGACCCATAACAGCACCCCAAGGGACCCCCAGTGACCCCCCACACCAATAACTGTCCCCCAAGTGAACCCCCCATAACTCTCCAGACCCATAACTGCCCCCCAAGTGACCCCCAAGACCCATAACTGCCCCCCAAGGGACCCCCCCCGCAACTCCCCAGACCCACAACTGTCCCCCAAGTGATTCACCTTTAACTCTCCAGACCCACAACTGCCTCCTAAGTGCTGCCCCAGACCCACAACTGCCCCCCAAGTGATCCTCCTAGACCTACAACTTCCCCCCCCAGCCTCCCAGACCCACTACTGCCCCCCAAGTGACCCCCCAGACCCATAACTTCCCCCCAAAGGGACCACACAGTGCCGCCCCCCAGACACATAACTGCCCCCCAAGGGACCTCCAGTAACCCCCCAGACCCATAACTGTGCCCCAAGTGACCCCCCCATAACTCTCCAGACCCATAACTGCCCCCCAAGTGACCCCCAAGACCCATAACTGCCACCCAAGGGACCCCCCTGTAACTCCCCAGACCCATAACTGCCCCACAAGTGACCCCCCCCATAACTCCCCTGACCCATAAAGGCCCCCGAAGGGAACCCCCAGACCCATAACTGTCCCCCAAAAGACCCCCAAGACCCATAACTGCCCCCCAAGGGACCCCCAGTAACCCCCCAGACCCATAACTGCCCCCCAAGTGACCCCCAAGACCCATAACTGCCCCCCAATGGACCAGCCAAGTGACCCCCCAGACCCATAGCTGCCCCACAAGTGACGCCCCCATAACTCCCCAGACCCATAAATGCCCCGCAAGTGACACCCCAGACCCGTAAGTGCCCCCCAAGGGACCCCTCAGACCCGTAACTGCACACCAAGGGACCACACAGTGCCTCCCCCCCAGACCCATAACTGCCCCCCAAGGGACCCCCCCCGCAACTCCCCAGACCCACAAATGCCTCCAAATGCTGCCCCAGACCCACAATTGCCCACCAAGTGATCCTCCTAGACCTACAACTGCCCCCCAGTGACCCCCCCCAGACCCTCTACTGCCCCCCCAGTGATCCTCCTAGACCTACAACTGCCCCCCAAGTGACCCCCCAGACCCATAACTGCCCCCCAAGGGACCCCCCCGCAACTCCCCAGACCCACAACTGTCCCCCAAGTGATTCACCTAGATCTACAACTGCCCCCCAAGTGACCTCCCAGACCCATAACTGCCCCTCAAGGGACCACCCAGTGCCCCCCCCAGACACGTAACTGCCCCCCAGGGGACCCCCAGTGACACCCCAGACCCATAACTGCCCCCCAAGTCACCCCCCAGACCCATAACTGACCTGCAAGTGACCCCCCCATAACTCCCCAGACCCATAACTGCCCCTCAAGGGATAACCCAGTGACCCCCCATACCCATAGCTGCCCCCCGAGGGATCCCCCCTGTAACCCCCCAGACCCGTAACTGCACCCCAAGTGACCTTCCAGACCTACAACTGCCCCCTAGGTTACTGCCAAGTGATCACCCAGACCCAAGGCTGCCCCCAGGTGAACCCCCAGTCACTCCCCAGGCCCACAGCTGTCCCCCCAGTTACCACCCAGACCCACACCTATGCCTCAAGAGACCCCCGTCAGACCTACAACTGCCCCCCACGTTACCTGAAAGAGACCACTCAGATCATACTGCTCAGGCACTGGATTTGCAGCTGCTTTGCTGTGTTAGGAAATCGCAATGAATTTTGCCTAGCCAGAAGGATGGGTTTGTTTAGTTTGCCTCTTGGATCAGTCTGGAGTCAAGATCCTCGCCTCTTTGTATGCAGAGACAGAGCTTTGCACTCTGCAGCAGTGAGGATGCTGGGGAGGGGACGTGGTAAAAGGCAGATGCTCCATCCTGAACAGACTTAATGCCTTGTACACATAAACGTAATGAAACAGAAATGGAATCGTAGGAAGCACTCTAAGACACTCAGGTTCATCCCACAAGAAGGCTTCTTGTGCAAGCCCGGCTCAGAATAAATCTGACCTCCAGCCTTTAAGTGCTGCTTCCAGAAGAAACGGGAAAATGGTCAAGAAGGTTTTTAGAATTACTTCTTTTACTCATCTCGAGTGGAGCAAAAGACCCAGATTGTTGCTGAGATGTTCAAACCAACTGAACCTATCAGCTGTGTAACAGAAAGAGGTGCAGGGACACAGGGCTATGAAAAAAAATGTTGTGCTTTGGTTTGACTAACCCTAGGGTGATTGATGGAAGAATCCTCAGCGTCTGTATTTCAGGCAGCGTGCTTGCACCAGTCACACAGTGTTTATGATGAAGATTTCCTGTGCCACACGCCTGACAAATTACTTTGCCTTTTGAAACAGAGACAGAATATGTTTCACATGGTATCTGCAAACTATCATCAACAGTAATAAGAAGAGGACTTGATCTTAGAAAGTGCTGTGCTTATTCATCCCTGCAGATAGAAGAGATCATTCCAGTCTGTGCTGGGGGCTCCAGGTTTTAGTTAGGCCATAGTGCCTGCCCATCACAAATCCATGGATCTGGGTGACAATTCATTTTCAACTTACAATCAACCCAGGGAAGCAGGGAAATGAGGACCTGTTTAAGAAACTGGCAGCAGATGTCTGCATTCAAGACATGGTGCCATCTGAAGAAAAAGCCACATCACATCATGTCATTAAGACTGTCAAGAGGTTTTCAGTATTTTCCTGGTTAGGGTCTGCAGCAGCAAAGTCACTAGAAACACAGCAGCTGATAGCCACAGCTGCTGGTACTGATCCTTACAGACCAAAGGCTACGGAGAAGATACGAAGACAACTGGAAAGAGTGACTTTACCGACAACTAAACCTGGGCCAGAATGGCGCTAAGTTAGCTTTCAGTAAAATTAAAAAGCTGCTATGAATTGTAGGTGTTGAAATCCTCCTGATTATGAACCCAGCCTAAGGGGGTGGTGAATATCCTGTCATCACTTGAAGCTACAGCATTGCCCCAGAGAAGACATCTTTCTGAGGGTACCTGCGGAAAAATGACACCACTGCCATGTTAGAGCAGATTATTATCTCTTGGGCTGAGCTTAGAGACAACAGTTAAGAGGCATCACTGTAAAAACTTGCTGCTCTTACATACATGCCCACACCTGCCACCGTTTAGGGTCTCGGGTGTGATGGATCTTTCACAGCTATGACACAAGCAGTAGTTACCAACTAACTGCCCTAGTTAGCACTGGAACAAGATGCATATGCAGGTCCTGAGGATGCAGTGGTTGTTGTTGCAGGATGAAGAGGAACCTGAATTTGGTCATGTTTCCTGACACTGGTGAAAAAACCACAATTTACTTTTCCATTCTTACCCTTACTAACATATCTGGCACTCGAAGGAATCTATGGCTCATTTTGCCCATCATCTAACAATTACATGCAGTGCTAAAGGTATTGAACAAAAACCACAGAATCCCACAGAGGATGGGGCAGCCACAGCTCCTCTGGGCACCCTGTGCCAGCGCCTCAGCACCCTCACAGGGAAGACCTTCTGCCTAAGAGCTCAGCTCAGTCTCCCCTCTGGCAGGTTAAAGCCATTCCCCTTGGCCTGTCCCTACAGGCCCTTGTCCAAAGCCCCTCTCCAGGTTTCCTGGAGACCCTTTAGGCTCTGGAGTTGCTCTAAGGTCTCCCCTTAAGGAGCCTTCTCTTCTCCAGGCTGAACAAGCCCAGCTCTCTCAGCCTTGGATGTTTATCTCCTGGGCTGTGGGTGAAGGCCAATGATCCACAGAGGACGTGGATGGGAAATTCATCAAATATACTCTACTTTCACACACTGGTTTTTGTAGTCAAAGCAAAATGCAACGGTTTAAGAGCTTGATCTTGGAAGCAATCAAGACTGCTGCCATGTATGAAACAACTCACATGTCAGTAATGTTGTTTGGCTGCATCAAATTAAGTGCAGGTAGAGTTGGTGTATTTAAACATCTTGGTTAATTCTCTAAGTTCCTTACTGAAATGCACCCTCATGAAAATCGTCATGAAACGCAAACAAAAGTCTGGAGGCTCAAAGTTTCACATGAACGCATAAGAGAAGTTTTCACCTGGATTCAAAGCTCTTATTCAGACCTGATTTCATTTCTACAAGAGTATTCCTGCCTACTTCATGCTTCTCCTTCCCTGGAAGAGGGATTCCAAGTGGGCTCCAGCCCTGCCTGCACTTCCCCTGCTGGGTCAGGCCCCGCTTCCCGTGCGCTCCTGGCCCAGCCCAGCCCACCTCACCCCACTGCACCCCTGCTGTGCCCCCTGCCCACCCCGCTCCACCCCGCCCCACAGCCCTGACCCCCCCACTGCATCCCTGCTCCCGACCCCCTGCCCCCCGGCTCCAGCCCAGCCCAGCCCCTGCCCTTCCCACTCAATCCCTGCCACAGCCCCGCTCACCCCGCTCCTGCCCGCCTCAATCCCGCCCCGATCCCGGCTCCATCCCGGCTCCATCCTGCCCCGATCCCGGCTCCATCCCGCCTCCATCCCGGCTCCATCCTGCCCCGATCCCGGCTCCATCCCGGCTCCATCCCGCCCCGATCCCGGCTCCATCCCGGCTCCATCCCGGCTCTATCCCGCCCCGATCCCGGCTCCATCCCGGCTCCATCCTGCCCCGATCCCGGCTCCATCCCGGCTCCATCCCGCCCCGATCCCGGCTCCATCCCGGCTCCATCCCAGCTTCATCCCGCCCCGATCCCGGCTCCATCCCGGCTCCATCCCGCCCTCTCCTCTCCACATCCCTCCACCCCCACAGGTTACCACAGACGCCGCGCGCCCGCCCCCTTCCCGCCCTCCCCTCCGTGGCGCCGCCTCTGACATCATCCCCCCGCGCCGCCCGGTGTCATGGCGGCCGTGCAGGCGGAGGGGAAGCCGGGGCCGGTTTCCTGCCGAGAAACCCCAAGTGCTGGAGCTCACCCGCGTCTGCCCCGGGAGCAGGGTCAGGCCCCACAGCTCTGCTCCTGCCAGCGCTGCCGAGCCCTGCACTCCCTTGATGGTGCCGTCAGAGCGCCCCACACACTGCAGCACGGGCTGGACCATTGCTCTGGCTCCGGCAGAGGCACAAGTGCCTTTGGAAGCTGCCAGCGAACAACAAGAGCTGAGAAGCGGCTGCAGAAGGGCTCTGCTGTGGGGCTGAAAGCCAAGGGTGGTGCCGGGGAAAGGAGAGACTGCAGAGCCTCAGCCCTTGGGCTTCCTTCAGAGGAGGTGGCGGTGTTAGCGTAGGAACAAACACATAACCACCGGCATGGTTATATGAGGTGCTTTATTGCAGCGCTGGGAAACCAGGGGTACGCACCCAAATCTGGTTCCAACCTGGTCACATCGCGTTCGCAATTTATACACGTTTAGCACGGAGTACAACATTAGCTAATGCATATGCATTAAGGATTGCCACATCAGTCTTACTACATCAGCCTCTTCTACGCTTGCGCAGCCCCCTCTGGTGGTCGCCTGGTGGTCGTTCCGATGAAGTAAGGAGTCTTCCTCAGGTTGTCCTCTTCACCTTTCCCTTACTTGGACATATTCCAACCCTTGTGTGGACGCTAGCATTTTCTTATCTTCCTTTGACTGCTTCTGGCATGCTCTTCTGGCTATCTTATGCATAGGTTCTACCTGGGTATAGTCTCCAGTACATACTTTTCTAAATCCACCCATACACCTTTCACCGTATATGGTTATATTAGGTTTTTTACTAAGACTACCATTGTTAGCGTAAGAATAAACACATAACCACCGGAATGGTTATATGAGGTGCTTTATTGCAGCGCTGGGAAACCAGGGGCACTCGCCCAAATCTGGCTTCAACCTCGTCACATCGCGTCCACAATTTATATCCTAAAAGTTTCACCGTTAATACATATTCATCATAGGTTACAACATTTAACTAATACATATGCATTAGGGATTGCCATATCCATCTATTACGACATCAGCCTCTTCTGCGCTTGCGCGGCCCCCTCTGGTGGTCGTCTGGTGGTCGTTCCGATGAAGTAAGAGTCTTCCTCAGATGAAGTAAGAAGTCTTCCTCAGGTTGTCCTTTTCACCTTTCCCCCACTTGAGTATATTCCTTGTGCAAACGTTAGCACCCTCTTATCTTCTTTCTGGTATGTTCTTCCAGCTATCTTATACACAGGTTCCACTTGGGTATAGTCTCCAGTACATACTTTTCTAAATCCTTTTATACTCCTTTTACCATATTTGGTTATGCTATGTTTTTGTAGCATTGGGTACAAGACAGCTGTGATATATTGCAACATTAGAACCGCCGTGATACAAAACCACGAAGTCACAGCATTTTCTAATATACAAAACCTCACTATTAATTTATAAATTTCTCAAACATAATAATTTTTACTATTTTATACAATTGTTTTATCATACAAAATTCTGCTCTTTCGAACATTTCCCCCCTTTGAAAATACTTCACTTATTTAAGTAAGTATTTTCATTCTTTTAGATAGCTGTTTCCTAATAAGTAGGAGGAGGTGTCAGATATTTTGAGTGGTCTCTGGTCACTGCTCCTATAATTCGATGAGTCCATGCGTTGTTCCTGGCTATTTCCTTTCGGATACACAGATACATTAGGTAGATCATCAGAAATACAATTAGTACCATGATTATGGTCTGCACGAGGGAACGAACCCATCCCGTGAGGTGAAGGCCCAAACCATCAAACAGTGCTCCAACCCAATTTTGTTCAATATATTCCTTTTGTTTTTCTATTTCTTGTTCAATGCTGTTTAGTTGGGAGATGTCATGTTCTATATCTGCAGTCACATTAGGAATGTGAATACAGCAGTGATCTACTCTATCTTTTAAATATCCACAAACACCATGTTCCTTAAGTAACAACATGTCTAGTGCCATTCTGTTCTGCAAGGTCATTTTGGTTGTTGCCTGCAATTGTAAATTCAAATCTCTGAATCCTTTCTTTGTTGGCATTGGTCCTGTCAGAATGGTATCTGTGAACTTGCAAATCAGAATGGCATCCTGCTTTAAGTTGTGTCAAAACATCTTTTCTACCTGTCCACTAGATTGGGGCCTCCAAGGAGTGTGTAAGTTCCATAATATTCCTAATAGTTTACTAACTTTTTGTACTACGGTTGCAATAAAATGTGAACCCCTATCTGATGATATACCTAAAGGGACTCCAAATCGCGGGATGATTTCTCTAAGCAACCATTTCACTACTTCTTTTGCATGATTGGTGCGACAGGGAAAAGCCTCTGGCCATCCAGAAAAAGTGTCAACCCCTACTAATAGATATTTGTACCCTTGTACCTTTGGTAGTTCTGCAAAATCAACCTGCCAATAATCTCCTGGTTCCATTCCTATCCTAATTCTTCCCATCTCAATTTGTCTTTTTACTACTGGATTGTTTTTCAAACAGATTTCACATTTTGATCCCACTGATTTTGCCATAGTTAACATCTGTGTGGAAATTATTCCTCGTTTTAGATAAGTTACCAATGCTTCTGCACCCCAATGACATTTTTGATGTTCAGTTTGTAGAATCTTTCGCATTATTGCAGGTGGCACTATTACTTGTCCCGTTGTTGTTACATACCACCCTTCAGAATTCTTTTGGGCCTTTAAGAGTCCTGCTAATTTTTATCTTCTGTTGAATAGTTTGGGCTTTGTGAAAGATAGGTGTGGAGTGGGCTTACCTTCAGAGGTATTAAAGCCATCATATTCCACACCTCCCGGGCTACTTGGCGGGCTGTCCGATCTGCTAGTGTATTTCCTTCAGATACCTTTGAAGTTCCGCCTTGATGTGCCTTGCAATGCATGATGGCTACTTGTTTAGGTCTTTGCACAGCAATTATTAATTCTAAAATTTCTTTCTGATATTTTATGTTAGTCCCTTGTGAAGACAAAAGTCCTCGTTCTTTCCATAATGCTCCCTGAATATGTACTACACCAAATGCATATTTTGAGTCTGTCCATATATTTACCTTTTTGTCGTTGCTCAGCTCCAATGCTCTTGTAAGAGCTATCAATTCTGCTTTTTGGGCTGACGTTCCTTCGATTACCTTTTGCTGAGTTGTCACAGCATATCCTGCGTATCGTGTCCCGTTCTCCACAAAGCTGCTGCCATCTGTAAAGAGTTCCCAGTCCGGTTGTTCTAGAGGTGCATCCTTCAAGTCTGCTCTGGTTGCATATGTATGTTCAATGATTTCTACACAGTCATGTTCGAGGGTTCCTTCTTCTAGGTCTGTTCCTAGAAAAGCTGCTGGGTTTAACAGGTTAGTAGTTTTCAAGCTTATATCATCCTGTTCCATTAGGATTGCCTGATATTTCATCATCCGGCTAGGAGACAACCAATGCCCCCCTTTTTGTTCCAAAACAGTGGTTACCATATGTGGCACAAATACATCAATGTGTTTTCCCAGGGTTAATTTCCTAGCTTCTTGGATTAAAATAACAGTTGCTGCTACTACTCGCAAGCATGAAGGCCATCCTGCATTCACTGGATCCAGTTGTTTTGAGAAATATCCCACTGGTCTTTTCCAGTTCCCAAGTTTTTGAGTTAGTACCCCCAGTGCCAATTTTTGTCGCTCGTGGACAAACAATTGGAAATCTTTTGTCAAATCTGGGAGTCCCAATGCTGGAGATTTTGTCAGTGATTCCTTCAATTTCTGAAAGGCTTCTTTCTGTTGTTTTTCCCAAACAAAGGCATGTGATTTTTGGGCCTCATACAGGGGTTTGGCAATCAGTCCATAGTCCATTATCCATAGTCTGCACCACCCTGTCATACCCAAAAATATTCTTAGGTCATGCAAGTTTCGTGGTTCTGGGATAGCACAGATTGCCTCTATGCGATTTATTCCCAGCTTCCGTTGTCCTTGTGAAATTTCACATCCCAGATACAACACAGTCATGCATGCAATTTGTGCCTTTTCTTTTGAGACTTTATAACCCTTTAAGCCTAGTTGATTCAGAATTTCAATTGTCACTTTTATGCACAGAGATTTTTGTTCTGTCGCAATAAAAATGTCATCTACATATTGTAGCAAAAGGTATTGTGATCTCGGTACCTGTATCTTTCCTTGGGTAGTCCATGTTTCCAATTCTTTGGCTAGTTGGTTTCCAAATAGGGTCGGACTGTTTTTGAATCCTTGTGGAAGTCTGGTCCATGTCAGTTGTGTTTTCCGTCCATTCTGTGGATTTTCCCATTCAAACGCAAACAGTTTCCTGCTACTTTTGTCAAGGGGAATGCAGAAGAAGGCATCTTTTAAATCAATCACCATAAACCATTTATATTTTTCCTTCACAGATGTTAGCCATGTATATGGGTTTGCCACCACTGGGTGGATATCTTTTGTTATTTCATTTATTGCCCTCAAATCTTGCACCAATCTATACTCACCGTTTGGTTTCTTTATTGGGAAGATTGGTGTGTTATATTCTGATTCGTATTCTTCTAAAATTTTATATTTTAAGAATTTCTCAATTGTTTTTATGATCCCATATCTTGCTTCTAGCTTCAATGGATATTGTTTAACCCTTACTGGTCTAGCCCTGTCTTTTAACTCCACTATTATTGGTTGAGCTGCTTTTGATTTTCCTGGGATTTCTGTTTCCCAAACTGTTGGTATTACAGCCTGTTCCACTTCTTTTGGGATTTGTGGAATAGGTTTGTCTTTAAGGACTAAAATCTGTCCTGTTTTGGATTCAGGGATTTGCATTATCAATTTACCATTTTCAAAAAACAATCGTAGCATCCAGCTTACTCAATAAGTCCTGTCCTAATAGAGGCTTGTATATCATCCCAGTCTGGGTTTTCATAATCATCTTTATCACTCAAGCTACTTTATCAGGATTTTCTCTATATGTTCCTGCTGATTGTTTCCATATAACCAAATCCCCACGGGAGAAAGGTATTTTAACATACACTGGTCCTTCAACTCCAACCCCCTGTCTTAAAGGGGCAAGGACCGCACTAGCTGCTTGAAGCTGTGTGTTTCCTTCTCGCCCTCCCCTCCGGCGAGTTCTGTGTGAGACTGGGGTGACGGGGGAATTTCTCTCTCGACCTCCTCCATTTTCACACTCTTCTTCACTCTCGAGATCGCTATCACTTTCCTCCCCCTCCCCCCTTTCCTCATTTATCACTAGTGGAGCTACTAACAAACCAGGATCTTCCTCGTCCCTTTGATGTCACCGACTATTTCTCATGGCAAGGCATTTCACACATTCCTTTTCTCCAGCACCCTCCCTGCATTTTTCAGCATTGCTTGTTTTAACAACCATTATTCCGCAAGATTTCTGCCATTTATCATTGTTTCTTGAGATAAAGAAAAGATCCACATACGGTACTTCATCCCATTTTCCTTCCCTTTTACAATATAACACCAACTGCAAAATAGTATTATATTGTAAGGTTCCATTTTACATGCCTTAGTCGTCATGGGGGACTTTAACTACCCCGATATTTGCTGGAAGACTCACACAGCCAGTCATTCACAGTCTAGGAGGTTCCTCGAGTGCATTGATGATAATTTCTTAATGCAAATGGTGGACGTACCAACTAGGAGAGGAGCGCTGCTAGATTTAGGACTCGCCAACAAGGAGGGTTTGGTCGAAGTGGTGACGGTCAATGGCAGCCTTGGCTGCAGTGACCATGAGATGGTGGAGTTTAGGATCCTGTGTGGGAGGAATAGAATACCTAGCAAAGCCACAGTTCTGGATTTCCGAAGGGCCAACTTTGGCCTCTTCAGTCAACTGCTAAGGGAAGTCTCATGGGAAAGTGTACTAGGCGGTAAAGGGGCTCAAGATAGTTGGTTAGCATTCAAGGACCGCTTCTTCCAAGCTCAGGATCGGAGCGTCCCAATGAGTAGGAAATCAAGTAAGGGATCTAGGAGACTGGCGTGGTTAAACAAGGAGCTGCTGGGCAAACTCAAGTGGAAAAGGAGAATCTATGGATTATGTAAGGAGGGGCTGGCCGCTTGGGAGGAATATAGGACAGTTGTTAGAGGATGTAGGGAGGCAATTAGGACAGCTAAGGCCTCCTTGGAACTCAATCTTGCTAGTCGGGTTAAAGACAATAGAAAGGGCTTCTTCAAATACATAGCAAATAAAACTAACACAAGAGGCAATATAGGCCCACTGCTGAACGAAGTGGGTGCCCTGGAGACAGAGGATATAAAGAAGGCAGAGGTGCTGAATGCCTTCTTTGCCTCTATCTTTACTCCTGCAGACTCTCCCCGAGGGCCCCGGATTTCTATAGCCCCAGAAGGAGTCAGGACAAAGGAGGAGTTTGCTTTGGTAGATGAGGATTGGGTTAGGGATCAGCTATGCAATCTGGACATCTGTAAATCGATGGGTCCGGATGGAATACACCCACGGGTGCTGAGGGAGCTGGCGGAGGTCATTGCTAGGCCACTCTCCATCATCTTTGGTAAGTCGTGGGAAACGGGCGAGGTGCCTGAGGATTGGCGGATGGCAAAGGTCACACCAATCTATAAGAAGGGCAAGAAGGAGGACCCGGGTAATTATAGACCGGTCAGCCTTACCTCCATCCCTGGAAAGGTGATGGAACAACTTATTCTTGACTCCATCACTAGGCATATCAAGGATGAGGGGGTCATTAAGAACAGCCAACATGGTTTTATGAGGGGGAAGTCATGTATGACCAACCTTATAGCCTTCTATGAGGAAGTGACTAGGTGGAGGGATGATGGTAGAGCGGTAGATGTAGTTTTTCTTGATTTCAGTAAGGCATTTGATACTGTCTCCCACAGCATCCTCATAGATAAGCTAAAGAAGTGTGGGCTTGACGATCAAGTAGTGAGGTGGATCGAGAACTGGTTGAAAGGAAGAAGGCAGAGAGTTGTGGTCAATGGCGCAGAATCTAGCTGGAGCTCTGTGACTAGTGGAGTTCCTCAGGGGTCGGTGCTGGGACCGGTGCTGTTTAATATTTTCATCAGTGACCTGGATGAGGGAACTGAGTGCACCATCAGCAAGTTTGCTGATGACACAAAACTGGGAGGAGTGGCTGACACACCAGAGGACTGTGCTGCCATTCAGCGAGACCTGGACAGGCTGGAGAGTTGGGCGGGGAGAAAGTTGATGAAATTTAACAAGGGCAAGTGTAGAGTCTTGCATCTGGGGAAGAACAACCCCATGTACCAGTACAGGTTGGGGGTTGACCTGCTGGAAAGTAGCGAAGGGGAAAGGGACCTGGGGGTCCTGGTGGATAGGAGGATGACCATGAGCCAGCAGTGTGCTCTTGCGGCCAAGAAGGCAAATGGCATCTTAGGGTGCATTAGAAAGGGAGTGGTTAGTAGGTCAAGAGAGGTTCTCCTCCCCCTCTACTCAGCCTTGGTGAGGCCGCATCTGGAATATTGCGTCCAGTTCTGGGCCCCTCTGTTCAAGAAGGACAGGGAATTGCTTGAAGGAGTCCAGCGCAGAGCCACAAAGATGATTAAGGGAGTGGAACATCTCCCTTATGAGGAGAGGCTGAGGGAGCTGGGTCTCTTTAGCTTGGAGAAGAGGAGACTGAGGGGTGACCTCATCAATGTTTACAAATATGTAAAGGGTAGGTGTCAGGATGATGGAGCTAGGCTTTTTTCAGTGATATCCAGTGATAGGACAAGGGGCAATGGGTGTAAACTGGAGCATAGGAAGTTCCACGTTAACATCAGGAAGAACTTCTTTACTGTGAGAGTGACAGAGCACTGGAACAGGTTGCCCAGGGGGGTTGTGGAGTCTCCTACACTGGAGATATTCAAGGCCCGCCTGGACAAGTTCCTGTGTGATGTACTGTAGGTTACCCTGCTCTTGTGGGGGGGTTGGACTAGATTATCTTTTGAGGTCCCTTCCAACCCTTGGGATTCTGTGATTCTGTGATTTTCAGGCCATTTTTCCTGATCTTCTAATTCATACTGCGTCCACCATACATTGCAATAATCAATTAGTTTGCTTTTCCGCATACTCTGCCCAAATCCACCCTCCTTCCAATGGCTTAAAATACAACCTAAAGGAGATGATTTAGGAATTGGTGACATTTTATAATTACAAGATGATTTCTAAACAGGCTCCTCTCTCACACACACACACCACTATATTACAAAACTTATACAGACAGATGCTGATCCCACAGCACAAATACCAATACCATAACCACGTTTGCCGAACCTGCAGAGCTTTCGCTACTGTCTAACGGTCGGCGCCTAGGCTTTTACCCCGAGAGCTCTCTAGCCCCAACCAAGCGCAGCTTTCACCGCGTCTAACAGGCAGGCTTTACTACTAGCCCAGCCAAACGCAGCTTTTCGCTGCGTATAACAGGCAGGCTTTTACCAGACCTTACCAAAGGTCAATACACCATACTTTTACTAGAAACTGGTTCTGTAACTTAAATAAAGCACCTTTCTTACCGTGTCAGAGGTCCATCGTGAGCAGCAGAGGTCGGTCGTGGTCGATAGCTCCCCGAGAATCTCTCGGTGCCGGCTGGAGCGGGGTCGAAACGCGATCCGCCTCAGCAATGCCCACGAGGTCCCACCTGGGTCTCCAAAATGTTAGCGTAAGAATAAACACATAACCACCGGAATGGTTATATGAGGTGCTTTATTGCAGCGCTGGGAAACCAGGGGCACTCGCCCAAATCTGGCTTCAGCCTCGTCACATCGCGTCCACAATTTATATCCTAAAAGTTTCACAGTTAATACATATTCATCATAGGTTACAACATTTAACTAATACATATGCATTAGGGATTGCCATATCCATCTATTACGACATCAGCCTCTTCTGCGCTTGCGCGGCCCCCTCTGGTGGTCGTCTGGTGGTCGTTCTGATGAAGTAAGAGTCTTCCTCAGATGAAGTAAGAAGTCTTCCTCAGGTTGTCCTTTTCACCTTTCCCCCACTTGAGTATATTCCAATCCTTGTGCAAACGTTAGCACCCTCTTATCTTCTTTCTGGTATGCTCTTCCAGCTATCTTATACACAGGTTCCACTTGGGTATAGTCTCCAGTACATACTTTTCTAAATCCTTTTATACTCCTTTTACCATATTTGGTTATGCTATGTTTTTGTAGCATTGGGTACAAGACAGCTGTGGTATATTGCAACATTAGAACCGCCGTGATACAAAACCATGAAGTCACAGCATTTTCTAATATACAAAACCTCACTATTAATTTATAAATTTCTCAAACATAATAATTTTTACTATTTTATACAATTGTTTTATCATACAAAATTCTGCTCTTTCCAACACCATTGCAACACTGGTTACAGAGCAGCCATGATACAAAACTGCAAAGTTACAACATTTTCTAATATACAAAACCCCACTATTGATTTATAAATTTCTCAAACATAATCATCACTACTATTTTATACAATTGATTTATCATAAAAACTCCGCCCTTTTTCAACAGCGGTGCTGCCCTTGATCCCGGCTGTTCTCTAGGCCTGCCCTGCCCTGCAGAGCAGAGCCTCAGCGTGACTTTGTTAGGATTTTCCCAGAAGTTTCTCATCTGACAAGTGCTATTTTAGGTGTAGAAATCCTAGTTTTTGTAACTGCCCATGTGGTCAGTATTAGGACAGGACAGGGCTCAGCAGCCCGTGGATTAGTGCATAGTCTGGAGAGCTGCAGAGTCCATCACTCTTGGAGCGCTCCGATGGCACCATCAAGGGAGTGCAGGGCTCGGCAGCGCTGGCAGGAGCAGAGCTGTGGGGCCTGACCCTGCTCCCGGGGCAGACGCGGGTGAGCTCCAGCACTTGGGGTTTCTCGGCAGGAAACCGGCCCCGGCTTCCCCTCCGCCTGCACGGCCGCCATGACACCGGGCGGCGCGGGGGGATGATGTCAGAGGCGGCACCATGGAGGGGAGGGCGGGAAGGGGGCGGGCGCGCGGCGTCTGTGGTAACCTGTGGGGGTGGAGGGATGTGGAGAGGAGAGGGCGGGATGGAGCCGGGATGGAGCCGGGATCGGGATAGGATGGAGCCGGGATCGGGGCGGGATGGAGCCGGGATCGGGGCGGGATGGAGCCGGGATGGAGCCGGGATCGGGGCGGGATGGAGCCGGGATGGAGCCGGGATGGAGCCGGGATCGGGGCAGGATGGAGCCGGGATGGAGCCGGGATCGGGGCGGGATGGAGCCGGGATGGAGCCGGGATGGAGCCGGGATCAGGGCGGGATGGAGCCGGGATGGAGCCGGGATGGAGCCGGGATCGGGGCGGGATGGAGCTGGGATGGAGCCGGGATCGGGGCGGGATGGAGCCGGGATGGAGCCGGGATCGGGGCGGGATGGAGCTGGGATGGAGCCAGGATCGGGGCGGGATGGAGCCAGGATGGAGCCGGGATGGAGCCGGGATCGGGGCGGGATGGAGCCGGGATGGAGCCGGGATGGAGCCGGGATCGGGGCAGGATGGAGCCGGGATGGAGCCGGGATCGGGGCGGGATGGAGCCGGGATGGAGCCGGGATGGAGCCGGGATCGGGGCGGGATGGAGCCGGGATGGAGCCGGGATCGGGGCGGGATGAAGCTGGGATGGAGCCAGGATGGAGCCGGGATGGAGCCGGGATCGGGGCGGGATGGAGCCGGGATGGAGCCGGGATGGAGCCGGGATCGGGGCGGGATGGAGCCGGGATGGAGCCTGGATGGAGCCGGGATCGGGGCGGGATGGAGCCGGGATGGAGGCGGGATCGGGGCGGGATGGAGCCGGGATCGGGGCGGGATGGAGCCGGGATGGAGCCGGGATCGGGGCGGTATGGAGCCGGGATTGGGGCGGGATGGAGCCGGGATGGAGCCGGGATCGGGGCGGGATTGAGGCGGGCAGGAGCGGGGTGAGCGGGGCTGTGGCAGGGATTGAGTGGGAAGGGCAGGGGCTGGGCTGGGCTGGAGCCGGGGGGCAGGGGGTCGGGAGCAGGGATGCAGTGGGGGGGTCAGGGCTGTGGGGCGGGGTGGAGCGGGGTGGGCAGGGGGCACAGCAGGGGTGCAGTGGGGTGAGGTGGGCTGGGCTGGGCCAGGAGCGCACGGGAAGCGGGGCCTGACCCAGCAGGGGAAGTGCAGGCAGGGCTGGAGCCCACTTGGAATCCCTCTTCCAGGGAAGGAGAAGCATGAAGTAGGCAGGAATACTCTTGTAGAAATGAAATCAGGTCTGAATAAGAGCTTTGAATCCAGGTGAAAACTTCTCTTATGCGTTCATGTGAAACTTTGAGCCTCCAGACTTTTGTTTGCGTTTCATGACGATTTTCATGAGGGTGCATTTCAGTAAGGAACTTAGAGAATTAACCAAGATGTTTAAATACACCAACTCTACCTGCACTTAATTTGATGCAGCCAAACAACATTACTGACATGTGAGTTGTTTCATACATGGCAGCAGTCTTGATTGCTTCCAAGATCAAGCTCTTAAACCGTTGCATTTTGCTTTGACTACAAAAACCAGTGTGTGAAAGTAGAGTATATTTGATGAATTTCCCATCCACGTCCTCTGTGGATCATTGGCCTTCACCCACAGCCCAGGAGATAAACATCCAAGGCTGAGAGAGCTGGGCTTGTTCAGCCTGGAGAAGAGAAGGCTCCTTAAGGGGAGACCTTAGAGCAACTCCAGAGCCTAAAGGGTCTCCAGGAAACCTGGAGAGGGGCTTTGGACAAGGGCCTGTAGGGACAGGCCAAGGGGAATGGCTTTAACCTGCCAGAGGGGAGACTGAGCTGAGCTCTTAGGCAGAAGGTCTTCCCTGTGAGGGTGCTGAGGCGCTGGCACAGGGTGCCCAGAGGAGCTGTGGCTGCCCCATCCTCTGTGGGATTCTGTGGTTTTTGTTCAATACCTTTAGCACTGCATGTAATTGTTAGATGATGGGCAAAATGAGCCATAGATTCCTTCGAGTGCCAGATATGTTAGTAAGGGTAAGAATGGAAAAGTAAATTGTGGTTTTTTCACCAGTGTCAGGAAACATGACCAAATTCAGGTTCCTCTTCATCCTGCAACAACAACCACTGCATCCTCAGGACCTGCATATGCATCTTGTTCCAGTGCTAACTAGGGCAGTTAGTTGGTAACTACTGCTTGTGTCATAGCTGTGAAAGATCCATCACACCCGAGACCCTAAACGGTGGCAGGTGTGGGCATGTATGTAAGAGCAGCAAGTTTTTACAGTGATGCCTCTTAACTGTTGTCTCTAAGCTCAGCCCAAGAGATAATAATCTGCTCTAACATGGCAGTGGTGTCATTTTTCCGCAGGTACCCTCAGAAAGATGTCTTCTCTGGGGCAATGCTGTAGCTTCAAGTGATGACAGGATATTCACCACCCCCTTAGGCTGGGTTCATAATCAGGAGGATTTCAACACCTACAATTCATAGCAGCTTTTTAATTTTACTGAAAGCTAACTTAGCGCCATTCTGGCCCAGGTTTAGTTGTCGGTAAAGTCACTCTTTCCAGTTGTCTTCGTATCTTCTCCGTAGCCTTTGGTCTGTAAGGATCAGTACCAGCAGCTGTGGCTATCAGCTGCTGTGTTTCTAGTGACTTTGCTGCTGCAGACCCTAACCAGGAAAATACTGAAAACCTCTTGACAGTCTTAATGACATGATGTGATGTGGCTTTTTCTTCAGATGGCACCATGTCTTGAATGCAGACATCTGCTGCCAGTTTCTTAAACAGGTCCTCATTTCCCTGCTTCCCTGGGTTGATTGTAAGTTGAAAATGAATTGTCACCCAGATCCATGGATTTGTGATGGGCAGGCACTATGGCCTAACTAAAACCTGGAGCCCCCAGCACAGACTGGAATGATCTCTTCTATCTGCAGGGATGAATAAGCACAGCACTTTCTAAGATCAAGTCCTCTTCTTATTACTGTTGATGATAGTTTGCAGATACCATGTGAAACATATTCTGTCTCTGTTTCAAAGGGCAAAGTAATTTGTCAGGCGTGTGGCACAGGAAATCTTCATCATAAACACTGTGTGACTGGTGCAAGCACGCTGCCTGAAATACAGACGCTGAGGATTCTTCCATCAATCACCCTAGGGTTAGTCAAACCAAAGCACAACATTTTTTTTCATAGCCCTGTGTCCCTGCACCTCTTTCTGTTACACAGCTGATAGGTTCAGTTGGTTTGAACATCTCAGCAACAATCTGGGTCTTTTGCTCCACTCGAGATGAGTAAAAGAAGTAATTCTAAAAACCTTCTTGACCATTTTCCCGTTTCTTCTGGAAGCAGCACTTAAAGGCTGGAGGTCAGATTTATTCTGAGCCGGGCTTGCACAAGAAGCCTTCTTGTGGGATGAACCTGAGTGTCTTAGAGTGCTTCCTACGATTCCATTTCTGTTTCATTACGTTTATGTGTACAAGGCATTAAGTCTGTTCAGGATGGAGCATCTGCCTTTTACCACGTCCCCTCCCCAGCATCCTCACTGCTGCAGAGTGCAAAGCTCTGTCTCTGCATACAAAGAGGCGAGGATCTTGACTCCAGACTGATCCAAGAGGCAAACTAAACAAACCCATCCTTCTGGCTAGGCAAAATTCATTGCGATTTCCTAACACAGCAAAGCAGCTGCAAATCCAGTGCCTGAGCAGTATGATCTGAGTGGTCTCTTTCAGGTAACGTGGGGGGCAGTTGTAGGTCTGACGGGGGTCTCTTGAGGCATAGGTGTGGGTCTGGGTGGTAACTGGGGGGACAGCTGTGGGCCTGGGGAGTGACTGGGGGTTCACCTGGGGGCAGCCTTGGGTCTGGGTGATCACTTGGCAGTAACCTAGGGGGCAGTTGTAGGTCTGGAAGGTCACTTGGGGTGCAGTTACGGGTCTGGGGGGTTACAGGGGGGATCCCTCGGGGGGCAGCTATGGGTATGGGGGGTCACTGGGTTATCCCTTGAGGGGCAGTTATGGGTCTGGGGAGTAATGGGGGGGTCACTTGCAGGTCAGTTATGGGTCTGGGGGGTGACTTGGGGGGCAGTTATGGGTCTGGGGTGTCACTGGGGGTCCCCTGGGGGGCAGTTACGTGTCTGGGGGGGCACTGGGTGGTCCCTTGAGGGGCAGTTATGGGTCTGGGAGGTCACTTGGGGGGCAGTTGTAGATCTAGGTGAATCACTTGGGGGACAGTTGTGGGTCTGGGGAGTTGCGGGGGGGTCCCTTGGGGGGCAGTTATGGGTCTGGGGGGTCACTTGGGGGGCAGTTGTAGGTCTAGGAGGATCACTGGGGGGGCAGTAGAGGGTCTGGGGGGGGTCACTGGGGGGCAGTTGTAGGTCTAGGAGGATCACTTGGTGGGCAATTGTGGGTCTGGGGCAGCATTTGGAGGCATTTGTGGGTCTGGGGAGTTGCGGGGGGGTCCCTTGGGGGGCAGTTATGGGTCTGGGGGGGAGGCACTGTGTGGTCCCTTGGTGTGCAGTTACGGGTCTGAGGGGTCCCTTGGGGGGCACTTACGGGTCTGGGGTGTCACTTGCGGGGCATTTATGGGTCTGGGGAGTTATGGGGGCGTCACTTGTGGGGCAGCTATGGGTCTGGGGGGTCACTTGGCTGGTCCATTGGGGGGCAGTTATGGGTCTTGGGGGTCACTTGGGGGGCAGTTATGGGTCTGGGGGGTTACTGGGGGTCCCTTGGGGGGCAGTTATGGGTCTTGGGGGTCTTTTGGGGGACAGTTATGGGTCTGGGGGTTCCCTTCGGGGGCATTTATGGGTCAGGGGAGTTATGGGGGGGGTCACTTGTGGGGCAGTTATGGGTCTGGGGAGTTACAGGGGGGTCCCTTGGGTGGCAGTTATGGGTCTTGGGGGTCACTTGGGGGGCAGTTATGGGTCTGGAGAGTTATGGGGGGGTCACTTGGGGCACAGTTATGGGTCTGGGGGGTTACTGGAGGTCCCTTGGGGTGCTGTTATGTGTCTGGGGGGCGGCACTGTGTGGTCCCTTTGGGGGGAAGTTATGGGTCTGGGGGGTCACTTGGGGGGCAGTAGTGGGTCTGGGAGGCTGGGGGGGGAAGTTGTAGGTCTAGGAGGATCACTTGGGGGGCAGTTGTGGGTCTGGGGCAGCACTTAGGAGGCAGTTGTGGGTCTGGAGAGTTAAAGGTGAATCACTTGGGGGACAGTTGTGGGTCTGGGGAGTTGCGGGGGGGTCCCTTGGGGGGCAATTATGGGTCTTGGGGGTCACTTGGGGGGCAGTTATGGGTCTGGAGAGTTATGGGGGGTTCACTTGGGGGACAGTTATTGGTGTGGGGGGTCACTGGGGGTCCCTTGGGGTGCTGTTATGGGTCTTGGGGGTCTTTTGGGGGGCAGTTATGGGTCTGGGGGATCACTTGGGGGGCATTTATGGGTCTGGGGAGTTATGGGGGGGTCATTTGGGGGACAGGTATGGGTCTGGGGGGCTACGGGGAGGTCCCTTGGGGGGCAGCTATGGGTCTTGGGGGTCACTTGGGGGGCAGTTACGGGTCTGGGGTGTTACGTGGGGGTCCCCTGGTGGGGCAGTTATGGGTCTGGGGGGTTACTGGGGGTCCCTTGGCGGGCAGGTATGTGTCTGGGGGCGGCACTGGGTGGTCCCTTGAGAGGCAGTTATGGGTCTGGGGGGTCACTTGAGGGGCAGTTGTAGGTCTAGGAGGATCACTGGGAGGGCAATTGTGGGTCTGGGGCAGCATTTGGAGGCATTTGTGGGTCTGGGAAGTTGCGGGGGGGTTCCCTTGGGGGGCAGTTATGGGTCTGGGGGGTAGGCACTGTGTGGTCCCTTGGTGTGTCGTTATGAGTCTGGGGGGGAGGCACTGTGTGGTCCCTTGGTGTGTAGTTATGGGTCTGAGGGGTCCCTTGGGGGGCACTTATGGGTCTGGGGTGTCACTTGGGGGGCATTTATGGGTCTGGGGAGTTATGGGGGCGTCACTTGTGGGGCAGCTATGGGTCTGGGGGTTACTTGGGTGGTCCATTGGGGGGCAGTTATGGGTCTTGGGGGTCACTTGGGGGGCAGTTATGGGTATGGGGGGTTACTGGGGGTCCCTTGTGGGGCAGTTATGTGTCTGGGGGGCGGCACTGGGTGGTCCCTTGGGGGGCACTTATGGGTCTGGGGGTTGACTTGGGGGGCAGTTATGTTTCTGGGATGTTACGGGGGGGTCCCTTGGGGGGGCAGTTGTAGGTCTAGGAGGATCACTTGGGGGGAAATTGTGGGTCTGGGGCAGCACTTAGGCAGTTGTGGATGTGGGGAGCTAAAGGGGGATCACTTGGGGGACAGTTGTGGGTCGGGGGAGTTGCGGGGGGGTCCCTTGGGGGGCAGTTATGGGTCTGGGGGGAGGCACTGTGTGGTCCCTTGGTGTGCAGTTATGGTTCTAAGGGGTCCCTTGGGGGGCACTTATGGGTCTGGGGGGTCACTTGGGGGGCATTTATGGGTCTGGGTAGTTATGGGGGCGTCACTTGTGGGGCAGCTATGGGTCTGGGGGGTCACTTGGCTGGTCCATTGGGGGGCAGTTATGGGTCTGAGGGGTCCCTTGGGGGGCACTTATGGGTTTGGGGGGTCACTTGGGGGGCAGTTGTAGGTCTAGGAGGATCACTTGGGGGCAATTGTGGGTCTGGGGCATTACTTGCGGGCAGTTGTGGTTCTGGGGAGTTAAAGGGGTATCCCTTGGGGGACAGTTGTGGGTGTGGGGAGTTGCGGGGTGTCGTGGTTTAAACCCAACCACAAACCTCGTCCACTCACTCCCCCCCCCTTCTTGCCCTCCCCCTGCTCCTGGAGGGACGGAGAGGAGAATCAAAAAAAAATGCAACTCCCACGGGTTGAGATAAGAACAGTTCAGTAACTAAGGTATAACACAAATCACTGCTGCTACCACCAATAATAATAGTGCTAAAGGAAATAACAAGAGGAAAGAATACAACACCTCAACACCAGCCGACCAATAACTCACCCCACTCCCCCCATTCAAGCACCGACCGATACCTCCTCCAACCCTGCCGTCCCTCAACCCTTCCGGGTCACTCTCCGTTACATCCTGGGCATGACATGCTGTGGTATGGAATACCTCTTTGGTCAGTTTGGGTCAGGTGTCCTGTCTCTGCTTCCTCCCAGCCTCCCCTCTTCCCTGGCAGAGCATGAGGCTCACAAAGTCCTTGGCCAGACCAAACATTCGAGCAGCAACTGAAAACATCCACGTTATCAGCACTGTTCCCAGGCCAAAAGATCAAAACACAGCACTGTACTAGCTCCTAAGAAGGAGAAAACTGACTGCTGCTGCTCAAACCAGGACATTATCCACCCCTTATTCCATACCATTCACGTCATGCTCAGATACCACATCTTCAATATGCCATCACTCTTACATATATATACATCTACATATACACAGAGAAAAAACATCATTTCTTAGTGCATGGACCTATAAAGCTGCTGAGTCTATCTGGTCCATGATGTCAGGCTCCATCTCTTGTAACAGTCTCTCAGAGAAGGAGAGGCTGTGTGCAGTGTTCACACTAGTGAATAACCTGGGCAATAATGTCCATTGCTAAGTCCACCCCTCGATCATGAGTCCATCTCTATGTTGCATCTCTGCCCTGATGGCCTGAAGTGTCATGGCCCACCAGGCTCAAAATAATTCACTGTCCCCTTCAGCAGTTTCTGCAGCTTGTTGCTGGGGACCCCATAGAGCCACCTTCCATCTCCAATGCTTCCAAAGCACTGGAGGGGTCCAGTGGACCAGATACTCGCTCATACTGCCCCACACACCCTGCCACTCATGGCTGTCCAGCCTTGGGGAGTATCTCTTGTTCCTCCCATATTGTTGTCTAACCCCAGACAAGAAGCAAACCTGACTCTGCTTAACTTCTGAGATCAGACAAAATGGCCGTGGGTAGAACACACTCTGTGTGTGCGCCAACATGGTGATCCCCGTCACAACCAGCAGGCAGGTCCCAAGGGTACCCACAGGCCATTCAAACCCTTCAGAACTCTCAAACGATGCTGCTGTGCTTGTCCTTGGGGCTGGTGCAGCTGCTGTGCTTGCCGGCTCTCCCACCACCAGCTTCTCTTTTCCTGGGTGCAGCTCTTCCTCCTCTGCCTTGCTGGGAAATGCTGCGTGCACTGCTGCGTCCTCATGGGGCTCGGCGGGCGGCTGCCGGGGGACGCTCTCGGCCTCCGCGGGACTGGGCTCGGCCGCGGGGCTCGGCTCCTCCGCGGGGCTCGGCTCCTCCGCGGGGCTCGGCTCCTCGGCCGCCCCCTCCCGCTGCTCAGCAGCCGCCTCCCTCCCGGCCTCGGGCCCCGCTCCCGCCGCCGCCTGGTCCCCGGGGCCGCTCTCCCGGGCCGCTACGGCCGCCGCCGGCTCCCGGGGCCGCTCCCCCTCGGCTCCCCGCAGCTTCACAAAGACGGAGGCGAGGACAAGGGCCAGGGCGCTGAAGAGCAGCGGGACGGCCCGGTACAAGTCCACGGCCACATCCATCTCTCCCTGCTGCTGGAGCCCAACCGTATTACAAGCCATTGCCATAAAGTACAGTGAAACAAAAACCTTAGCCCAAGCCCCACACTTGATAAACACGAACACAGGGAATACCGGCTCTATGTAATGTACTACATTCTGAAGCGCTGAGAGCAAGAGAAACAACTTTGAGAGCCAATAAATCAGCACTGTGAAGACTATTAATCTGATCATCTCCGTCGTTATCTCAACCCTTCGTGCCTCACGTTGGGCGCCAAAAAGAACTGTCGTGGTTTAAACCCAACCACAAACCTCGTCCACTCACTCCCCCCCCCTTCTTGCCCTCCCCCTGCTCCTGGAGGGACGGAGAGGAGAATCAAAAAAAAATGCAACTCCCACGGGTTGAGATAAGAACAGTTTAGTAACTAAGGTATAACACAAATCACTGCTGCTACCACCAATAATAATAGTGCTAAAGGAAATAACAAGAGGAAAGAATACAACACCTCAACACCAGCCGACCAATAACTCACCCCACTCCCCCCATTCAAGCACCGACCGATACCTCCTCCAACCCTGCCGTCCCTCAACCCTTCCGGGTCACTCTCCGTTACATCCTGGGCATGACATGCTGTGGTATGGAATACCTCTTTGGTCAGTTTGGGTCAGGTGTCCTGTCTCTGCTTCCTCCCAGCCTCCCCTCCTCCCTGGCAGAGCATGAGGCTCACAAAGTCCTTGGCCAGACCAAACATTCGAGCAGCAACTGAAAACATCCACGTTATCAGCACTGTTCCCAGGCCAAAAGATCAAAACACAGCACTGTACTAGCTCCTAAGAAGGAGAAAACTGACTGCTGCTGCTCAAACCAGGACACGGGGGTGTCCCTTGGGGGGCAGTTATGGGTCTGGGGAGTTACAAGGGGGTCCCTTGGGGGGCAGTTATGCGTCTGGGGGGTCACTGGGGGGTCCTTTGGGGGGGCAGTTATGTGTCTGGGTTGGGGGGGACTGGGTGGTCCCTTGTGGGGCAGTTTTGGGTCTGGGGGGTCACTTGGGGGACAGTTGTGGGTCTGGGGCGTTACGGGGGGGTCCCTGGGGGGGCAGTTATGGGTCTGGGGGGTCACTGGGGGTACCTTGGGGGGCAGTTATGTGTCTGAGGGGTGGCACTGGGTAGTCCCTTGGGTGGCAGTTATGGGTCTTGGGGGTCACTTGGGGGCAGTTGTAGGTCTAGGAGGGTCACTTGGGGGGCAATTGTGGGTCTGGGGCAGCACTCTGGAGGCAGTTGTGGGTCTGGGGAGTTACAGGAGGATCACCTGGGGGACCATTGTGGGTCTGGGGAGTCACTGGGGGCTCACTTGGGAGCAGTTTTGGGACTGGGAAGTACCCACAGTGCATGTGGCTTGGTTTGGGGAAGCCTCGCTGCTCATCGATGAGGTTGGAGCAGCGGCAGTGTCTGTCTCAGGCATTGGAGCAGCCGCATTGCTGTGTGCTGTAGCTGCTGTGCTTGTTCAGTGGTTGGAACAGCTGCAGTGCTTATGCCTGTCACTACCATGTAGTAGGCACTGTCCCAGTCACTGGGGTTGCAGTAGCCGCAGCGCTTGTGGCTTGCACTGGAGAAGCCTCCCTGCTTGTTGATGTGGTTGGAATACCTGCAGTGCGTGTCATTGGAGCTGCAGCAGCCACAGCACCTGTCCCTGGCACTGGAGTAGCCCATGTGCCTGCTGCCATGGTTGCAGTAGGCACAGTTCTTAGGGCTTGGGTTGGAGAAGCCTCACTGCTTGTTGGTGGGGCTGGAGGAGCAGCAGTGTGTGTCACTGGCGTTGGACAGCCCGCAGTGCTTGTGCCTGTCACTGATGTAGCTGTAGTGCTTCTGGCAGGGTTTGGAGTAGCCACAGTGCTTGTGGCTGGGGTTGACGTAGCCACTGCATACTTTGCAGGCTGTAGAGTAGCAGCAGTGCTCCCTCCTAGAGCTGGAATTGCTGCAGACCTGAAGAGTGCTGGTGGAGCAACTGCAGTGTTTCTGCCTGGGGTTGGATTGGCCAAAGTGCTTGTTGATGGGGATAGAGGAGCCACAGTGCCCATCCTTTGCATTTGAGTGTCTGATGTGTCTCTTACGTACTTTGAGTACCTGCAGTGCATTTGGCTTGGTTTGGAAAAGCCTCACTGCTTGTCAATGAGGTTGGAGCAGCGGCAGTGTCTGTCTCAGGCACTGGAGTACTTGCACTGCTGTGGCTGGCACTGCAGTAGCTGCTGTGCTTGTTCAGTGGTTGGAACAGCTGCAGTGTTTATGCCTCTCACTACCATGTAGTAGGCACTGTCCCAGTCACTGGGGTTGCAGCAGCCGCAGCGCTTGTGGCTTGCACTGGAGAAGCCTCCCTGCTTGTTGATGTGGTCGGAATACCTGCAGTGCGTGTCATTGGAGCTGCAGCAGCCACAGCACCTGTCCCTGGCACTGGAGTAGCCCATGTGCCTGTGGCCATGTTTGCAGTAGGCACAGTTCTTAGGGCTTGGGTTGGAGAAGCCTCACTGCTTGTCGGTGGGGCTGGAGGAGCAGCAGTGTGTGTCACTGGCGTTGGACAGGCCGCAGTGCTTTTGGCTGGCACTGGAGTAAGTGCAGTGCTTGTGGCTGGGGTTGACGTAGCCGCTATACATGTTGCAGGCCATTGAGTAGCGGCAGTGCTCCTTCCCTGCATTGGAATAGCTGCAGACCTGAAAACTGGTGGTGGAGTAACTGCAGTGCTTGTGCTTGGGTTTGGATGGCCAAAGTGCCTGTTGAAGGGGCTGGAGTAGCCAAAGTGCCCGTCCTTTGCATTAGAGTGGCCGATGTGTCTGTCACGGTACTTTGAGTACCTGCAGTGTATGTGGCTTGGTTTGGAGAAGCCTCACTGCTTGTCAATGAGGTTGGAGCAGCGGCAGTGTCTGTCTCAGGCATTGGAGTACTTGCACTGCTGTGGCTGGCACTGCAGTAGCTGCTGTGCTGGTTGCAGTGGTTGGAACAGCTGCAGTGTTTATGCCTGTCATTACCATGTAGTAGGCACTGTCCCAGTCACTGGGGTTGCAGCAGCCGCAGCGCTTGTGGCTTGCACTGGAGAAGCCTCCCTGCTTGTTGATGTGGTTGGAATACCTGCAGTGCGTGTCATTGGAGCTGCAGCAGCCACAGCACCTGTCCCTGGCACTGGAGTAGCCCATGTGCCTGTGGCCATGGTTGCAGTAGGCACAGTTCTTAGGGCTTGGGTTGGAGAAGCCTCACTGCTTGTCGGTGGGGCTGGAGGAGCAGCAGTGTGTGTCACTGGCGTTGGACAGGCCGCAGTGTTTGTGGCTGGCACTGGAGTAGCTGCAGTGTTTGTGGCTGGGGTTGACGTAGCCACTGTATGCATAGCAGGCCTTAGAGTAGCGCCATTGCTCCTTCCCAGAGGTGGAGTAGCTTCAGAGCTTTAAAGTGGTGGTGGAGTAACTGCAGTGGTTGTGCCTGGGGCTGGAGTAACTGCAGGGCATGTTGAATTGGGTTGTAGTAGCCACAGTGCCTGTCCTGGGCGTTCTAGTGGCCGATGTGTGTGTCGCTGCATTTGTAGTCCTGCAGTGCTTGTGGCTTGGGTTTAAGAAGCCTCACTGCTTGTCTCTGTGTTTGGAGTAGCCGCACTGCTTTTTTTGCCCTGGTTGGAACAGCAGCAGTGCATGTCACTGGAGTTGTAGCTGTAATGACAGTCCTTGCCATTGGAGTAGCCACAGTGCCTGGTGCCATGGTCGGTGTCACCGCAGTGGTTGTGGCTGGTGTTGGAGTAGCCGCATTGTCTGTTGCTTTGCAATATTAGGTCTTGTCTCTCCTCACTGCAGAGCATGAGAGACTGAATCAGCCTTGCTCAGGGTACAGGCTAATCAGAAACCACTATACGATCGGTATGTTATCAGCGTTATCCTCAGACTAAAGCCCAACCTCAGCACTGCCCCAGCTGCAAGGAGGAGAATGAACTCTCATGAGGTGTCCCTCTGACACCTATTGCCCTCCAAAGAACCCAGAAACCAGTCCCCACAACCCCCCCAATAAATGCATAAGTCCCCCCAAAACACCCAATCCCCCAATAGACACCCAACCTCACCAAACTCCCCAAACCCCAAAACACCCAAAACCACCAACTCTCCTCAAAACCCTCGACGTCCCCCCAAAAAACCAAGCCCCAAACCCTCAAAGTCTCCAAAAAATCCCCACAGGCCCCAAAAATCCATCCCAAGCTGCCAAGAGCCCGAATCCCCACAAAAGCACCCAACCTCCCAAAAACAGCACACTCCCCCCAGAAGGCACCCCCGGCTTACTTGCGCGGCTGCTGGCTCAGGCTGTGCGGGTGGAGGGGCAGCCGTCTCCTGGGGCAGGGGATGTCTGCAGCCAAGGGTGGTTGAGCACATCCTCCAGGGATGGTCTGTCGCAAGCGCGCATGGACAAGCACCACCCAATGAGGTGCTGGCATTCTGGGGAGAATGCGGGAAGCACCGCTCAGTTGCAGGAGGCTCCTGCCCACCTTGTGCCACCGTCCGCAGCGCCCAGGCCTGGGTGTGCTCAGAGCCTCACCCAAACCTCCTGCTCCACCATCCGGTTTGGAGGAGAGCAGGATGGCAGGACATGGGCCATCTCCTCCAGCTGAGCAAGGGAGATCGGCTGCCACCCCGTAAATCCCGACCTCCCCCTGCTGCCGCAAAGCCGGGCACCTACCGACAGAGATCTGGCGCTGGAAGAAGAGCTGCCCGCCAATGATGTCCTTGCAGCACTGGAAGGGGAGGACCCCGCACACCATCTCATACAGCAGCACGCCCATGGACCAGATCGCCGCCGGACGGCCGTGGTAGCAGTGGTAGCGGAACCACTCCGGCGGGTAGTACAAAGCTGTTCCTACAACAGGATACAGGCACAGCTCATCAGGCGGATGCCACCTGCTCCCGGATCCTCGCCCGCGCATCCCCAGGGCTGCAGGGGCTGCAGCGGCGGCCCCATGGACGTGGGGACACGCACTCGGTGTGACCCGCCACCTCGTCACCGGCACGTGACTCTGGTTCACAAACTGCCTGGTACCGGAAGCACCCTGGGCTGTGGGCTCACCGCTAAATTTGGTGTAGACCGTGTCCCTGAGGAAGGTGCTGCAACCAAAGTCAATAAGCTTGACCTCTCTGGTGGCCAAGTTGATGATGATGTTATTGGACTTGATATCCCTGTGCAGGACACCGCGGCTGTGGCAGTGCCGCACAGCCACCAGCACCTGGAGGAAAATGCCCCGCGCCATATCCTCGGGCAGGAACCTCCGCTTTTTGATGAAGGCAAAGAGGTCCTGCGATGGCTGCGGACGCTCCAGAACCAGCACAAAGGAGTGGGGCAGCTCAAACCAGTTGAGGAGCTGGATGATGGCACTGCAGCCGGAGCGCACCTTCCTCAGCATGGCTATCTCCATGGGAATGCGAGTGCCGCTGGGCTGCGGGGGGACCAGGGCACCGTCAGCAGGGCTGATGCTGGCCCGGGGGTCCTGTGCCTCCCTGCCTGGGATGCCCCAACGGTACCAGGCACCGTCCCGCTGCCCCACGAGGAGATGCGCCCCCGAGCCACTTGTTTGATCGCCACCTGCAAGCCAAGGGCAGCGCTGGGCTGAGCCTCGCCTCGCCCCGCCGCCTCCCCGCCCCGCCGCCGGCCCCGCCCCTTACCGGGGTGTTGTCACTCAGGCGGACCCCCGCGTACACGGCCGCGAAGCCGCCTCTCCCCAGCCGCGGTCCCACGCGGTAAAGCCGCTCGAAGCTCTCCTTGTCATGCCCCGCGCGACAGACGCGGCCGCTATCGCTGCGCGCGGGGTCCCCGCCGGCCCCCACCGGCCGCTCCGGGCCGAGCGGCGCCGCATCCTTCCCGGCCTTTCCCGGCCGAGGCTCCGCGGCGTGCCGCTCCCCGCCGGTCCCGGAGCGCAGATAGGCCGACGGGTCAATGCGGGTCAGGAGCACCACGGGCACCTTGCCCGACCGCGCTCCCGGGGCCGGCACCCCCGCAGCCGCCCCGCGCACCGGGGTCTCGGGGGTCGCGGCTGCCGGGCGGGGCGGGGCCTGGGGGCGGGCCGGGGAGCGCCAGGGGGCGGCGCTGCCTCGGCAGACCCAGCGGCGGCGGCTCGCCCAGCGCCGCCACTGCCAGTACCGGGAGAGCCGAGCGGCGCCGCGAGCCCCGGCGGGGGGCTGGGGGGAGGCGGGGGGCACCATCGCGGGGAGCGGCGGAGGGAGGGCTCCGGACCGCCGAGAGCTGCCGCCGCCGCCGCGCCTGGTGCTGCCGCTGCTGCCGCTGCTGCCGCTGCTGCCGCTGCTGCCAACGGCGCTGCCGCTCCAAAGCCGCTCCAAAGCCGCTGCTGCTGCCGCCGCCGCAGCCTCGCTCCCAACGGCTCTGTCCACGCGCGCCCCGGGCGCCCGCTGCCAGCGGCCGGAGCGGCCGGCGGGGGGGGGCTCGCGGCCGCGGGAGCCCGTGGAACGGCGGAGCGGGTCCTGCCCAGCCCCGCGGCCGGGCCCGTGCGCCCCCCGCCCGGCCGCAGCGTCCCCACGGCAGAGCCTTTGTAAACTGAACCCGAGCCTTGGGACCCTGCGAGCGAGGCTTTAGAAATGAGACCGGAGACTTTGGAAAGTCAAAAGGAGGCTTCATTTTACTGCTTATTTTATCCCCTTTTTCCTTTCCTTTCCTTTTTCCTTTCCTTTCCTTTCGTGATAAACACATAAATGTATTGGCTTTCGCAAGTCATAGGTGTGGTTATGTGGCTATAACTGTACGAGTTTACGGCAACAGAAACAAAGCTCGCTAAAGACATAAGATCAGACGACAAGTTAAAAAGGACCAGAACTCTTAAGCAAAATGAAGTCACATAGCAAAAGGATTTGTAAAGGTAAAAGAAAGAAGGTGGGGGTCCTGATATAAGAAAAGCTAGTGCCTGGACAACATAAAGTACTTTTTAGCTTCACTTAGGTTGTAGAGAGAGAACAATGTTTATGTTGTAAGTCTGTGGAATGTAGTGGCCCCACTAAACATGAGTTAATGGTTTCACACCAGACTTCTAAAGTGTCTTTAGTTTTAAAGAACAGTGTTTGTGTTGTAAGTCTGTGGTGAGCTAACAGGATTTAGCGGCCCCACTAAGCATGAATGAGTTATTTCACACCATCCTTCCACTTGTTAGTTAGTTTAGAGACAGAGCCTCCCAAACATCTGCTAGCTTGGGATACTCCTTGTCTGCCCGTCCTGCAATAAATTTTGCAGGAAGATCACACTTTTAAATCTTTGCTAGTTGTCAGAAGAATTACAGATATGGCTGGTTTCGGCTACTTGTGTGGTTACTGGGGCGTCCAACTGTGCCAAAGGTGAACAGTACGCTGTGAGGAAGACTGCTTACTTCATCTTGAAGACCCCTACTCACAAGAGGAAGACTGCTTGCTTCATCCTCAAGAGCCCTGCCCACAATCACCGCAGAGCAGTGCGCAGACACCAAGAGGAGGAGACCTATGATAACAAGTTCTTGGAGCTAGTTATAATATTCCTTGCCTGTACACGGGAATTATGAATATGTATGTGACTAACGTAAGAGTGAAAGTATATAAACCTGTAACAAATACTAATCACTTGCGCCTCTGGTTACTGTCATGCGCCCAGCACTGTTGCTTTTGCTTTATTGACTTTGTCCCTCAATAAAACCTTCTTATCTTGTTTAGAGGAGTGAGTTCTTATTTCACCCTTTCCTTTCCTTTCCTTTCCTTTCCTTTCCTTTCCTTTCCTTTCCTTTCCTTTCCTTTCCTTTCCTTTCCTTTCCTTTCCTTTCCTTTCCTTTCCTTTCCTTTCCTTTCCTTTCCTTTCCTTTCCTTTCCTTTCCTTTCCCTCTCCTCTCTCCCCTCCCCTCCCCTGTCCTCCCCTGTCCTCTCCTTTCCTCCTTTCCTCCTTTCCTTTCCACAAAGATGGATTGAGATGAGATCTCAGGCAGGTTTTCCCTGTGAGGGTGTGAGGCGCTGGCACAGGGTGCCCAGAGGAGCTGTGGCTGCCCCGTCCCTGGCAGTGTTCAAGGCCAGGTTGGACCCAGGGGCTTGGAGCTGGAGGAGCTTCCAGGTCCCTTCGCCCCAGCCCATCCGGTGCCTGTGGGATCCCGCTCGGGGGTCCAGCTGCGCCCCCTCCCCTCTGCCTCGTACCGGCTGCGCCTTGCGCATGTGCCGGATCCCGGACTACAGCTCCCAGCGCGCCCCGCGCGGGGAGCCGTGCGCTGATTGGCGGAGGCGGGCCCAGGGCGTGAGGCGGAGCTGCTCCCGGCAATGGCGGCGGCCGAGCGGGCGCGGGGTGAGGGCGAGCGGGCGCGGCGCGGGTCTGGGGGGCGCTGCAGAGCCCGGGGAGCGGGGCTGGGGTCTGCGGCCCCCCGAGGCTCTGGGCAGTGGGGCCGGGCGCTGCGGGGGTGCTGGGGAATGCGGGGGGCGGGTGCGAGCGCTGGGCAGTGGGGCTGCGAGTTGCCTGGGAGTATGGGGTGCTGCGAGCCCGGGCCGTGGGGGCTGGAGCTGTGGGGGTTCCCGGACCTTTCCGTGCCCGCCCCGGCCACACGGCCCTGGGGATGGAGCGGGGCTGTTGTGGGGGGCCTGGGGGCTGTTTCCCCCCGGGGGGAGGTGCTGCTGGGGCAGCCGATCCCCGGCACCCAGGAGGGGGCAGAGGTGCCGCTGACCCTGAGCCAGGTTTTGGCTCCTGGGGCGGGATGGGGAGGAGGGACGGAAGGATGAAAACCCCGAGGGTGCAGATAAGAACAGTTTAATAACCGAAGCACAGTGCACTAGTACTGGTAATAGTGGTAATAATGGTAACGGGAAAAACAAGAGGAGAGGAAAGAAAGGGAAAAGGAAAAAAAGCCCAATAAACACAAGTGATGCCCAAGACACTTGCTCAGCACCCGCTGACTGATACCCAGCCCGACCCGAGCAGTGATCCTCCCCTTCCGAATAACTCCCCCCGGTTTATATACAACTAAAAGGTCAGTGTGTTGTCAGCATTGCTCTTGGAATAAAGCCAAAACACAGCAGTGCACAGGTACTAGAAAGCAAACGAGCACTGTCCCAGCCACAACCAGGACAGTATCCACCCCTTATTCCACAGCATTTGTGTCATGCCGGGCCTCCCGCTTCCCACCGTCATCTTTCCCGTCTTTTGAGACTTACACATATACATATATCTACACACCCCCACAGAGATATCACTCCCTTAGTCTACGGACCATCCCTACAAAAGTCCGTTGAATTCATTCAGGCCATGGCTTGGGGCTCCATCTGCCATAGCAGTGTCTCCAGGCAGGAAAGATGGATGGGGTGTGGTGTTGGGTTGTTGGATGCTGAAGCCAGTTCCGATTCCATCACCGCGGCACCTGTCCATTCGGATCAAAGTCCATTCTTCATCAGTGTGGTGATCAAGGGTGTCAGGTTCAGATCCTCAAACCCAGAGCGGTGGGGACAGAGGCCACAAGGTGTCCCGCGCAGTGATGGGTGTTCAGCCGCCATGGAGGCGATCACGGAATTCAGTATTAGACAGCATCATAAAGTTCAATTCACTGGCTCTTTTCACCCCAAATCAGATCTCCTTCAGGTACACACCGGACTTCCCCATCCTCCTGCAGTACCCACCAAATGCCCCCAGCTCTTGGAGCAAAAGCAATCCCACAAGCGGGTTTTCTTTTGCTCGAAGCAGCGATAACCAGGACTGGTTGCCCCAGCACACCCTTTATGCCACCACGGGAACTTTATCTCCCTCTATGGTATGTAAAAGTTGTGACTGGGCTGGGTCAGGCCTGTTGGCAGCTCCTCTGGTGTTGACCAACCAGGTGGCCTTTGCTAAGTGTATCCCAGTGTTTGAAAGTCCCACCACCCGTTGCTCTCAGTGTGGTGTTCAGCAGCCCATTGTACCACTGGACTTTCCCAGAGGCTGGTTCATGGTGGGGGATGTGATATAGCCGCTCAATGCCATGCTCATGGCCCAGGTGTGTCTAAGGTTGTTCTGGAAATGAGTCCCATTGTCTGACTCAGTTCCCCCTGGGGTGCCGTGTTGCTACGAGATTTGCTTCTCAAGGCCCAGGATAGTGTTCCGGGCAGTGTTGTGGGGCACAGCGTATGTTTCCGGCCACCCGGTGGTTGCTTCCACCACGGTAAGCACACGGCGCTTGCCTTGGTGGGTTGGTGGGAGTGTGATACAGCGAATGTGCCAGGCCTCCCTGTATTTGTACTTCAGCCATCATCTGATGTTCCTCAGTGGCCCGACTCTTGGGTACATGAGCATCTCCATGGTGTACCTTCACCACCAGGTTCTTCATCTGGGCAGCGATATCTTGCCACAGTGCAGCAGCCCAGATGGGTTTCCCTCTGCGCTGCCAGTTGCTCTGCTTCCATTACTGCAACCACCCCCACAGGGCACTTGCCACCATGCGTGAGGAAGTAGAGATAAAGCACTGGAGATTTTTCTCATTCATTATATGGTGGGGCTTCTTCAGCATCTGTTCTCTGGTGACATTCCAAAATCGGTGCCTTCTGGCCAGTCCACGGTCACTTCCAGGATTCCTGGACAACTGGGATTTATATCTGAGCTCGTTGTGTCATCTGTGCAACCCCCTTCCTTAATCCCTGTAGCATCAGTTGTATGACGTGTAGGCCTTCCCTTTGAGCATCCAGCCCAGCACGGGCAAGCGGGGTGCCAGGAGGAGCTGTGCTTCAGTGCCAGTCACTTCTGAAGCAGCTCGATCCCCTTCAGAGGCTGCCAGTATCTCTTGTTCAGGTGGGCTACAACCAGCCTTGGATCCTGTGTGTCCTCGACTCCAAGAGCCGAGGGGTCGACCTCGAGTCTCCCCTGGAGCTTTCTGCCAGAGGCTCCAGGTAGGCCCATTCTGCGTGGCTGGGGTGCAGAGCACATTTCCCATCTTGCCCAGTCCGGACTGGCCCAAGGGCATGAACTATCTCCTGTTGAATTTGTTCTGAGGCTTGTTGTTGCTCAGGGCCCCATTTAAAATTGTTCTTCCTTGGGTCACTTGATAGAGCTTACAATCAGACTGTAATGTGGGTTGTGCACGGGCCCTGTGGGGCTTTTAAAGGGTGAGTGGGTCCTGCTGAGCACTCCTGGGCTCTCCAATCAATGGATCAGCTCCTGGATGGCAATCAGGGAGTATCGGTTGGTGCCATATTGCCGCCGGTGCACTGCTGTGGTGGTGATGGGCACTTGCTGTTCTACCTTCATCAACCCCACCACAGAAGGATCCTGTGAGAGACCAGGCAAGGCGGAGAGCTGCTGCATTTCCTCTGTCTCCAAGACAGCGCTACCAAAAGCTCGTCAGTCACCTTTGGGCAGTGCCTGTCACAGGCGTTGGAGTAGCCTCAGTGCCTGTTGCTGGCATTGAAATAGCTGTGCCACCTCTTGCTGAGGTAGTAGTTGCGGTGCCTGTTGTAGGGGTTGGAGTGGCTGCAGTGCCACATCTCTTTTATTTGTATATGTGTGTCTATATGTTTCCATGTGCACTGTAACGTGACGAGGCAGTGGATTTGTACTGGAAGCTTCACGCCAGCCCTGGATCTAGGACTTTTCTTTCGGGTATCTTAGAGCTGTCTGTGAAGGAGAAGGGGTTTTGCAGCACAGCAGAAACAGTGGCAGAGTCCCAGCCCCTCCAGCATGACTTTGAAACCCTCCCACAGTCCCGCACAGCATTAATCAGTATCTCCTGCAGGACTGGTCCAGGGACGTCTGCATCACTAGACAAGAGCAGGACCGCAGCAGAAGCAGCATGAGCGCCTGGCAGACTTTGACTAGGACTAGTAGTTGGTAGTGAGGGTGCTAGTGCTTAGTCCAAGTGTGTGGTACGTGACTGTTTGAAGGGTGTGAGAACCCTGTGTACAACCACATTTGGGATTCCCCAGCGCATCTGGGGATACTCTGCTGTCAGGGCAGTAGGATCTCCATGAAGGTTTCATACAACCCTAAGATAATACTGCACAAGAATTGGGACAAAAGAAACCAAAACAAACAAACAAACAAAAAAAAAACCCAAGAAAACAAAACAACAAAACCTAAACACCAAAAGGTGAGACAATGAAGAAATAATCAAAGCTTTTGTGCACCCTTTATAAAAAAATCTGAACTCCTTTGAGGTTGGCTGTTAAGAAGGAGGAAGAGAACTGTTAGAGCTGAACCCAGGACAGCTGTGCAGCAATAATTGGCAAGCTTTCCAGGGATTTATGCCCACCACACCAAGCTCCAGGTTCTGCTCTAAAACACATACAGAAATATGTGTATTAGAAAGAAAACTAAAATCCACCCCCACCCACTTCAAACCAGATGCGGATTGGCTTTAAGAATCACACCAAGTGTGGCTCTGACACCAGAAGCACCTGAGCCTGCAGTGCTTTTACAGAGAGAGAGAGAACACTTGTAAAGAGAGATGAGAGGCTTCCACCCTCCCTGTGGCTCCCCATAACCCAAACCAGGTACAGTCGGAGCAGACAGGAAGGGGATGCTTTTGCTCTGCCTTTCACTTACTTCGGTCAGTTCTAACTGTGTGTTCCCTTTGACTCCAGAGCTTTTCCTTCTTTTCAGGTTTTTTTTTTGGAGACCTCTGTGTCACCTTATGGCAAGATGCTACTTAGAAATGGAATCCAGGCATGCCAGGGAATTCACAAGGCTAAATGAATGCGTACTTTGTCTATGAACACTGGTTTGAGTTTATACACATGCTGGTAAACGAAGAGAAGCAAAACTGTTGTCAGGATCTAAAAGCCCAGGGAGGTGCTGATCTCTTCTCCCTGGGATCCAGGGACAGGAGACCTGGGAGTCAGGGGAGGCTCACACTTCATAGGAGGAAGCATTTCTTCACAGAGAGGGTGTTCAGGGGGTGGCACAGGCTTCCTAGAGAGGTGGTGGATGCCCCAGGGCTGTCGGTGTTGAAGAGGCATTTGGACAATGCTTTGGCTTTTGGTCAGCCCTGAATTAGTCAGGCAGTTGGACTAGGTGGTGGTTGTAGGTCCCTTCCAATGAGCTAGTCTATGCTCTTCTGGTCTGTGCTATGCTCTGCTCTGCTCTGCTGTGCTATGTTGTGCTATGCCATCCCATGCGATTCTATGCTATACTTTGCTGGTCTGTGCTATGCTGTTCTGTGCTGTGCTGTACTATGGCATGCTTTGCTATGCCATCACATTCCATGAGGTGCTGTGCTGTCTTATGCTGTGCTACAGCACGTGTTGGTGTCCTCAAGATGAAAAGGACATGAAGCTGTTGGAGCAAGTGCAGAGGAGGGTTGTGAGGATGATCAGGGGCTGGAGCACCTCCTCTGTGAAGACAGGGTAAGAAAGTTGGGGGTGTTCAGCCTGGAGAAGAGAAACTGTGTGGAGACCTCATAGCAGCGTTCCGGTATCTACAGGGGGCCTATAAGGATGCTGGGGATAGACTCTTCGTTAGGGACTGTAGTGACAGGACAAGGGGTGATGGGTTCAAACTTAATCAGGGGAAGTTCAGGTTAGATATAAGGAGGAAGTTCTTTACTGTAAGGGTGTTGAGGCACTGGAATGGGTTGCTTGGGGAAGTTGTGAATGCTCCATCCCTGGCAGTGTTCAAGGCCAGGCTGGACAGAGCCTTGGGTGACATGGTTTAGGGTGAGGTGTCCCTGCCCATGGCAGGGGGTTGGAACTGGATGATCTTAAGGTCCCCCCCTATCCAAACTATTCTATGTTTCTCTGCTGGGCTGTGCTGGGCTGTGCCGTTCCCTGCACTGCCATGAATCGCATGATGAGGCTGTTGTTTGCCTGAAAGCTCAAGTGTTTTTTCAGCTCCAGAAACAATTTCAAGACACACAAAGGTAACAAGTGGAAACAGGATTTAATTTCATTTCATATGAGGCAGAAGCTCTTCCCTGTGAGGCGCTGGCACCGGGTGGCCAGAGAATCTGTGGCTGCCCCATCCCTGACAGTGTTCAAGGCCGGGTTGGACACAGGCGCTTGGAGCAAGCTGCTCCAGTGGAAGGTGTCCCTGCCCGTGGCAGGGGTTGGAGCTGGAGGAGCTTGAAGGTCCCTTACTCGATTTCGTACGCCCCTTCCTCTTATTTATTTATCTCCTTTTATGGTTTGATTTGGTAACTTTCTGGCAGAGATGTGGTACCCCAACTTCCTGTGTAACCAGCCTGCACCTG
Source organism: Lathamus discolor (assembly GCF_037157495.1). Taxonomy (NCBI): domain Eukaryota; kingdom Metazoa; phylum Chordata; class Aves; order Psittaciformes; family Psittacidae; genus Lathamus; species Lathamus discolor. Next base: position 95,586 of record NW_027069122.1, read on the forward strand.
CTTAGTTTCCCAGGCTGTACAAAGACATTGTTTTTAACCACAGAGTTTGTCTTTCATCCAAAAGACGATCCTGTCTTTAACCACAGAGTGTGTCTTTCTAAGTTATGGTGTCTCAAACCCTTTGTCTTGTTCCCTTAGTAACTTAGCCCCATGGCCAGTATTGAAAAATCTTAGTATTGCAAGGCCTTAATATTGATCTTAAAGCTTTAATATTGTGAATATTAAACCAGCAGTTTGCAGCGGTTTAGCTTCATAGGCTGTACAAGAATAGCGTTCTTTTGCACCACAGAGCATGTCTGTTGCCCAAAGATGACGTTGTCTTTAAGCACAGAGCGTGCCTGTTTAAGTCATGGTATTTCAAACCCTTTGTTTCGTTCCCTTAGCAACTTAGCCCCAGCCCCAATATTCAAAGTCTTAGTATTACAAAACATTAATACTGCAAAGCCTCATCCCCAATATGCAAAGCCAGCAGTGTTTCTCTCTCATGCCTGATTTTTCCCCGTTGGGAACCTGCCATTTTCTTTTCATAGAATCATAGAATGGTTTTGGTTGGAAAGGACCTTAAGATCATCCACTTCCAACAGGCTGGGACACCACTCAGTAGCCCGTGCCACCCAAGGCTTCGTCCAACCTGGCCTTGAACACCGCCAGGGCCTCCCCACCCTCACAGTAAATGCAGTTGTTTTCATCATTCAGAGGATCTTTTTGGTAAAGGATCAACGTAGCTTATAGATGACATCACTAAGGGCACAGCTTCTAACTACCCAAGTTTGGATCATGAATTCGTTTATCCACCATGGAGCAAGAGTAGTCCTAAAGCGTTGCTGCCTGGTTCTTACTTGTTCTCAACATGCACCAAGTAACAGAAAAGACCAGAAGGAGAAGCTCTTGGGGTTTTATTTCTGGTGTTTAGGCAGTGGCAGTAGAGAGGAGACTGAGAGGTGTGGGAGCAGGCAGCTGTAAGCACAGCTTCCCTGGGATACCTGCTGAGTGGCTTGCTTTGCTTGTCTCTCTTTCCCAGTGCTTTTAAATCCTGAATTGTGAGAGTGAAATGAATCCGTTGATCTCAACAGAGCCCTTCTGCATGGAAATAGCTGCTCAGGAAGGAAAGATGTTGCATCGATGTTTCCTCTGGAAAATCTAAGTGCTTTATGACACAGAATTGTAAAGGCAGTTTGTTTTTTTCCCCTCAACTTCTCCCTTTTAGAAAGTAAGTATTAGGCACCCTTTATGCCGTTGTTTCTGTCAGGAAGCTGGAGGCTCTGCTGGAAGCAAACCTGAAGCTAGTGTTTGGCAACAGCTCTCTGCTTTTTCTTTCTTTTCCCATGTAGTTTACTAAGGGGGAGAAAACATGAGGAAGCCTCTGTCCAAGGGGCATTCAGAAGGGAAGGAGCAGGAGATGGGGAGTGGAACAGAGGCAGAGCTAGGACTTCATATCCTCCCAAGTTTTTTGTTACAGAGGAAAGAGACTAAATGGTGTAAGAAGACCTGTTCCACCCTCTGAGATTCTTCACAGCAGGTTTTGGAGAGGCCAGCTTCCTGAAGAGGAAAAACTAGGAGCAAAAGTTGTGTTGTGTGTTCCCCTCACTGCACCCCTTCTCTGCTCCCCTTCTCACTCCCAATTTGCCCTTCTGCCCTCTGAGGTCAGTACGAAGCAGTGGGCAGGTGGGTTTGGGAGCCTCAGACCCACAGTGTCCGTGCACTGTGTGGTGTGTAGCCAGACGTGCGTCTCTGTTATCATCCACTCCCATTCCTTCTTCTGCTTTGTTACACTCCCATTCCTTCTTTCTCTTTGTTAATCAAGACTTCCCTTTGGTTGTTTTTTACAATGTGATTTCCAGTTCCTATCCACAAATGTCCCTCCATCTCTACGATAGCTGGAGAATAGTACAGCTGCTGAGACTGCAATTTGGCACGTCCTGGCTACGTTGAGGAGTTTCTCATAAAAATACAGGCCAAAAGAGACATACCGCATCCTACTGGGAAAGCAGGAGTGTTTGTGGCAGTAGGCCAGGAGGCCCCTCTGAACAAGTCCCTCTGGTCCCTGAAAGTGGAGGTGTGGGATGCGCTCGTCGTGCCTTCCCTGCTGCCATTGTCAGGGCTTTCTGACGTCCGGAAAGTAAGCACTGTGAAAGGCTTACCCAGGACTATGGTTTTCCTGCGTCTCTAAGGCTTTAGTGTGAGAAGTTTTCCTGGGAAAGTGGTCGCAGTCTCTGTGTTTTGAGTCTTGTGCTTGGAGCAAGCATTCAGAGCAGTCTCACTGAGGAGTAGTCATGAGCACTGTGAAGAAGCTGTTGAAGAGCGCTGACATTTCAGTCCAAAAGTTTACTCTGTGGATTTGAAGAAATCACAGCTAATGTTAGTGAAACCGGTTTTGGCAGGATGCGTGGTTTGTTACCAGTGCACCGTAGAACGGACCCTGGTGAAAACAGTTTGACCTTGTAAAATGTCAGGCAGTTGAGCTAACCCCAGTTTTAAAGGGAACTTGACTGTGCAGTGAAATTCCTGAAGCTGTCAAGTGTGAGGATCTGGGGTGCAAAGTCCTCAGGCTGTCCCTACTTTCCATCACAGGAGGTTTGTCAGGGTTAGGAGCAGATGCTATTATTATGGTTCTGTTTCCTGGCCAGCTGCTTTAAGGTTTCAGCCGTAAAGAGCTTTTGGTTGATTTTGGTGCCTCCTTCTGACCAGGCAGAAACAGGCAGCTTTCACAGTGTAGCATTTGCCCATAGTGATTTTGCCCGCAGTGCACACGCAGTGTGTTCAGTGCAAGCAGGGGAGCCCCAGAGTTTTTGCGGGGGTGTTTTACAGACCTCACTTCTCAGAGGCAGGGCTACAGATGCCTGTAACAGTGCCTGGGTTGTTTCAGCTTAAAAGCGTTCTGTGAAAACACCTTCTCAAAAGTTAGCAGTCTTTAGCTCACATACTTCTTTAGACCAAATGCGTCTGGTTTTGGAGATGTCTTGGCATGAAAGACCCAGGGTCTGCTTGGGATTTGTTTGGGTTTGTTTTTGTTTGTTTGTTTTGTGTGGGCAGTATCACCAATCACAATGGTAGAATTTAAATATCAATCCATGCTGTCAGGTTTTGAATGGTAGGATGTACAAGCACCCTTAATCATAACATTACTTAGGTCCACTTCCATAGGAACAAGACCATTTTGTTTCACTTCAGCATTCTGGAATGTGCCAGCCCCGTAGTGTTAATAAACCTACAGTGCCCTATAAGACAGGTGAGTGAAATACCGAGATTGCCTTTTAGTCATGGTGCTTAAGAGGTAGACATACGTTTGTTTGTTTTAAAAATTCATATCCTTCAAAATGCACTCGCAAGTGCATTGTGTCCCTTCCCAAATGCTGCAGTAAGCATTACTGAAGGCAATTCCATAAAAGAGGGCAGTTTTGCAGGTGGCCTTTTCTCTTGCTTTTTGATTGCGCTGACTTTCCTTACCCTTCTCTACCCCCGTGTCCCTTCTTTTCTTGCAGCTTTGTGTCTCAAAGTGCCCAGGCAGGTTTGTGACCTACACTGATGTTCAGGCTTCCTACAGATACAAACGCGATCAGTGGAATTACTTGAGGCAGTTCTGCAGACCTGGTTTTAGGGGTCCTCACAAGGTCTGCGTGTATCAGGAGGTGATGGAATACATGTGTTTTCATCAAGCAATGTGTAATACGCATGATTTTCCTGAGCTACAGCAAAGCTTTGAATTATTCTGATTTCACCATATAAGGAGTTGTCCCATACATATGTTTTCAGTGATTTGGTAGGGGATGAAGGTCTTGTATGCACATCAGATCCCCAACTCTTTCAGTGATTACTATTTGCTTAAAGAGAATCTGCAGCTACCCATGTGGTTGCGGTATTGTGGCAAGTATCCTTTAGTACTTAAGTGCTCCACAGCAGTCGAGTAGTGTCTCAAACCAGTTCTTAAGGCTCCTGTGTTATGTAGAGCTCCTCAGTAATTTAGCTAGGAAAAGAAGTCTGTCTTTCGTGGAACTGATTTTGGACTCAAATGTACTGTGTTATTTCTCCCATCTCTAAACCACCCTGCAATTCAGCTATGTTAGTTGTGTTAAATTCTTACTCTCTAAGAGAAAAGTAAGGGCGAGGCAAGGAGCAATCGCCCAGTCATTACTGCCTTATCTGCCAATGCAAAGTGAAGAGGTCTTTCTTTTTTGTCACTAGAAAAGTTAAGAATAGTCTTTTCCCAAATCACACTGAGAGGCTGGATTCTCACATCATGACTGTGTCTTGCAGGTCCACCAGTCAAGTTTGGGGAGGAGGCTACAGAGTCCAGTTTGGGGCATTTTCTCAGAGTGTGTGGGAAACAAAACCCACGTAGTTAATTCTGCTACGTATTCAGCGTTCCCGGTTTTCCTCTTTTTAGTCTGTTGGTCAAGCCCTACGTGATGACAATTGTCCTTCGATGATCATTCCAAGCAGGCCTTGTGAGTGGTTCTATTTCTTACACACACCTTAGCAGATTGTAAGCATTCCCGTGAAATCACAACCCCAGTCTGAAAAGTGTTCTGTGGCAAGATCGCAAGGTGCTGGCTCTTACCTGGCAGTGGCATCCATTCAGTTTTAAACAGTTTGAAAGTATAAAGATTTATCATAATTTTTTTCTGGAGAGCCATCCATGGACACTTGGAGTGTGATTGGGTCAAGCTGAGCTCTTTCTTGCTCTTGAATCATCACTGATAAGAAATGCTTTACAGCGCAAACTGTGCCTTCCAAAACCTGTGAGCACCCAACCCAGCCCAAGCTGTTGACATGAAGGAAATGCCACGACGGCAGAAAGGCTCATCTGGGCAGCTGTTGAATTTCTTGTGGTACTTGAGCCCAGTTACAGGGCACCTTGCTTTTCGGTGCTGCACATAGTGCTGCCTGTGCAGGGCGGCAGAGGAATTAAGGGGACAAAAAGCTGGTTTTGTCACTGTGGTCAGCAGGGGCTTTTGAGTAGACAAGCACAGGTCTCAGAGCTCAAGAGTATCTGTCACTGACCTAGAAGCTCATGCAAATGAGGAACTGCTGTTTATTTTGCCATGCTTTAAAATAGAGATCGTGTAAGGCAGGCACAGGCTGTCAAAAAGAGAAAATAATGGATGAAGCGATAAAGAATTAAAAATCTGCATGACGCAAAAGGCAGAAAATCATTTGCACAGAAGCTCTTACCCTCTTTTAGACTCCAGCTACAGGTGAAGATCAGAGACGAAGGAAAAGAGACATGCAACTGATGCTACATGGAGTAAATGGGCTGCACTAATTACACAGCGCGCTCGAATAGGAAATCCCAGTCGTCCAGGCATTCTGGAAGTCATCATGGAGTGGCCAGAGGGCAAAGATTTCGGAATGTCAGCAGAGGAGGAGGCGATGCGTGCTGAAGAGCCCCCACCATATAACAAACTGTCAGAAAGTGAAAAACAGTATGCCTTGTTTACTGATGGGTCCTGCCGTATTGTGGGAAAGCATCGGAGATGGAAGGCAGCCGTATGGAGTCCTCGGCGACAGGTTGCAGGAACTGCTGAAGGAGAGGGCGAATCGAGTCAGTTTGCCGAGGTGAAAGCCACCAGCTGGCCCTGAGCATCGCTGAACGAGAAAAGTGGCCAGTACTTTATCTCTGTACTGACTCATGGAGGGTTTGGGGTGGTTTTGTGTGTTTTGGGGTTTGTTTTGGGCTGTTTTGGGTCCACTTTGGTGCTGTTTTGGGCGTCTAACCCTGTATCCCATAGGAGAAGCAGGGCAAGGTGGATTTGGGGTGTTTTGCGGTGTTTTGAGGTCATTTTGGGGTGGTTTGGTGGATGTTTTGGGGTGTTTTGTGGTGTTTTTTTTCGTTGTTTTGGGACTGTTTTGGCTCTCTGACCCTGCATCCCATAACAGAAGCAGGACAATGTGTTTTTGGGGTGTTTTGCGGTATTTTAGGGTGGTTTTGAACTCTTTTGTGGTGTTTTGGGGTGTTTTAGAGCTCTGAGCCTGCATCCTGTAGAAGAAGGTGGGTTTGGGTTGTTTTTGGTATGGTTTTGGGGTTCTTTTGGGGTGTTTTGGGGTGTTTAGTGTGTTTTGTGGCTGTTTTGTGGCTGGTTTTGGGCTCTGACCCTCTATCCCATAGGAGTAGCAGGACAAGGTAGTTTTGGTGTGTTTTAGGGTGTTTTTCATGTGGATTTGGCATTGTTTGGGTTTTATTTTGAGCTATTTTGGGCTGTTTTGGGGCAGTTTTGTGGCTCTGACCCTGTATCACATAGGAGAAGCAGGACAAGGTGGTTTTGGGGTGTTTTAGGGTGTTTTTGCAGTGTTTTGGGGTTGTTTTGGAGGGGTTTGGGGTCTTTTTTGTGGCTCTGGCCCTGTATCCCATGGGAGAAAAAGGACAAGGTGGTTTTGGGGTGTTTTGGGGTGGTTTTGTGGTGCTTTTTGGTGTGTTTTTTGGGTGTTTGGCGGCTGTTTTGGGGCTCTGAGCCTGTATCTCATAGGAGCAGCAGGAGAAGTTAGGTTTGGGGAGGTTTAGGTTGGTTTTGGGATGGTTTTTGGGTGATTTTGGGCTGTTTTGCCAATGTTTTGGGGCTCTGACCCTGTATGCCATAGGAGAAGCAGAAGAAGGTGATTTTGGGGTGGTTTGAGGTTGGTTTTGAGCAGTTTTGGGGTGTTTTGGGGCTGCTTTGGGGCTCTGACCGTGTATCACATAGGAGAAGCAGGACAAGGTTGTTTTCCTGAGGTTTAGGATGTTTTGAGCAGTTTTGGGTTGTTTTGGGGTGGTTTTGAGCTATTTTGGGCTATTTTGGGGCAATTTTGTGGCTCTGACCCTGTATCACATGTAAGCAGGACAAGGTAGTTTGGGGGGGTTTTATGGCATGTTTTGGGGTGTTTGGGTGTGTTTTTGGTCTGTTTTGAGATGTTTTGGGGCTCTTAGCCTGTATCCCATAGGAGAAGCAGGACAAGGTGGTTTTGGGATGGTTTTGGGGTGTTTTTTTTGAGGATGCATTCATGCTGTTTTGGTATGTTCTGGGGCTCTGACCCTGTATCCCATAGGAGAACCAGGACAAGGTGGTTTTGGGGTAGTTTTGGGGTGTTTTGGGGGAGGGGGTGGGTTGTTGGGTTGTTTTGGGGCTCTTTTGGGGTGTATAGAGGCTCTGACCCTGTATCTCATAGGAGAAGCAGGGCAAGTTGGGTTTGGGGTGTTTTTGGGGGTGTTTTGGGCCTGTTTTTGGTCTCTTTTGTGGCTCTGACCCTGTATCTTGTAAGAGAAGCAGGACAAGGTGTTTTCAGTGTGGTTTTGGTGTGGTTTTGGTCTCTTTTGGGGCTGCTTTGGGGCTCTGACCCTGTATCTCGTAGGAGAAGCAGGACAAGGTGGTTCTGCAGGCGGACGTGGCCAACCTGCGCCACAAGAACCGGCACCTGCAGCAGGAATCGCACTCGGCCTCGCACCAGCTCTGACGCTTCACCCGCATCTTCTCTGGTACCGTGAACAAGGAGGAGCTGTCCCCCGCCCCCTGTGTCCGTTCCTGCTCCTCCCCCCCCGCCCCGGACAATGGCATTCCATAGGGAACAGCGTGATTCCATAGGGAACGCCGCCATTCCATAGGGATTCCTGGGATTCCTTAGGGAGTTGCTACGGTTCCATAAGGGACACTGAGGATCTCACATCTTCTCCAGCGCCATGCACAAGGAGGAGCTGTGACCCCCATTGGAATGTTGGGATTCCATAGGGAGAGACATAGGGATTCCACAGGGAGACGCTGCGGTTCCACAAGGGACGCTGAGGAACTTGCGTATTTTCCGGCACCATGGATAAGCAGGATCTGTGACCACCATTGGGATGCTGGCATTCCTTAGGGAACACTGGGATTCCATAGGGAGACACCACGGTTTCATGAGGGACACTAAAGATCTTGCGTCTTCTCTGGCACCATGGACAAAGAGGAGCTGTGACCTTCATTGGAATGCTGGAATTACACAGGGAACACCGTGATTCCATAGGGAATGCTGGGATTCCATATGGGGATGCTGCAGTTCCATAAGAGACATTAAGGATCTTGGATCTTCTCCGGTACTGTGGACGAAGAGGAGCTGTGACACAACCCCACCCCCCACCCCCACCCCCCCAGTAGGACACTGGGGACCCCCCCTTTGACACTGGGATTTCATAGGGAGCGCTGTGATTCTGTAGGGAGACACTGGGATTCCATAAGGGACACTCAGCATCCCCAGTGCCTGGAGCGGATGGAGCCACAGGAGATGCCTCATGGGACTCATATAGGGGATGCTGTGTCCTCCTATGGGCCACAATATGGGGCTGAGGGGGTCTATATGGGACCAAGGGTATCCATGTGTGGTTCGGAGCATCCTTACGGAGTTAGGAGCATCCATATAGGACATGGGGCTTCCATACGGGACCGCCAGCATCCAGCTAGGGCTGAGGGCCTCTATATGGGGCTGAGGGGCTCTATATGGGCCTACGAGCAGCATCCATATACAACAAGGGACCAGCAGCATCCATATCGGACCAAGGGCCTCCATATGGGACTATGAGCTTCCACATGCGATATGGGGCCTCCAGACAGGACCACGTGCATCTACATTGGGCCATGAGCTTCCATATGGGGCCATTGGCTTCCATATATGACCAGGGGCCTCTGTATGGGACCAAATGCAACTCTATGGCACCGTATGTGTGTCCATATGGCACTGAGGACCTTCCCTATAGGGCATAGGGCATCCATATGGGGCTGAGAGAATCTCTATGGGGCCACAGACCTCCATAGGGGACTGAGAATATCCATCTCTATGGGCCTGGCGGCTTCCCTATGGGACTGAGCATTCCCTATGGAGTTCAGACCTTCCCTATTGGGCTCAAGCCTTTCCTGTGGGGCTGGGCCTTCCCTATGGGGTTCAGGCTTTCCCTATGGGGCTGAGCCTTCTCTATAGGGCTGAGCTTTCAATATGGGGTTCAAGCTTTCTCTATGGCGCTGAGGCTTCCCTATAGGGCTCCCCTGCGCCCTCATACATCCCCTTTCCCCCCCATATCCCCAGGCGGGGGTGGGGGGGAACGGTTCAATACCATTCAAGGCAATAAGGGGGTGCAGGAGCCCCCCCCAGCCCCTCATTTAGGTCCCAAATCCTGAATAATCGTATGTTAATTAATAATTAGGTTCTTCCAGCACTTTCTCCCCCCTCCCTAAATATTTTCTTAGTGGAAACCAGTGGGTTTAACCCCCCCCCCTTCCCCTCCCCCCCCTTTATAAATCACTATATTTGTATAAATGGTGCCTTTCCAACCCCAAATCGTGCCTTTATCTACCCATTTTCTCCACGGCTGGGGGAGGGGCCTCCCTGTGACCCCCGCATTGCCCCGCCCAAATCATCCCCCCCCCAATTGTGTATATTAATTTATACATCCCCATGCTCTTATTTAATGCCCTCCCCTCCCGTTTTGATGTTGATGGGAATAAAACTGCTGCCCACCCCCACCTCCCCATAGTGGTTTGTTCCACAAGGGAGGCGTAGAAAAGCGGGGTCGCGACCATTTTGAGGGGCTGGGGGGGTCCAAGCCATTTTGGGGTGCTGGAATCCCATTTTAGGGGGGTGTCTCCTATTTTGAGGCATTGGGTACCCCATTTTGGGTACTGGGGGGAGTGACCCCTCTGTTTCATGCCCGATGAGCCCGCCCACAGGAGGGGGTGGCAAATCCGGATGGAGCAGGCTCTGATTGGTTGTGCCTGCTTGGGAGGCGTGGCTTTATCCAGTGGGTAGTACCAAGAGGCGGATCAAGAGGGACCGCACCGGGGTACCCGGGTGCGCTCAATGGAAGCGAGGGGGGGATTGCGATGCTGATGCGTGACTTTTAGCGTAAGAATGGACCAAATTCCTTTGGAAGCACCGTTTCCTTCCACAGTGGCACCCCCTTTGCTGATCCATGGAAGCAGGGAAGCCTGGAAGGAATCACTGCATCTTCATTGCGGGATAACAGGGAATCAGGTTTGGTTGCCGTACTGCCTGGATGCTATTGATGGAGATGGAGAGCAGGGAACGGGGCGGTGGAGGAGCTGCCCTTCGGTCTCCGGAGCTCCTTGGTCCGGGTTTGTCTCTGCCATCCTTTTCCCTAAGGAAAACTGCGCCATTCCCAGCAGCAGAGTGCCTGCAGGCAGCGTCCCAGGCTCCGCCGCTCCGGTGCACTCCTGAGGATGAGCACAGTCTGTGCCGCCAGGGAACGAAGGCCGGGATCGCCCTCATGCAGCAGCGGTTCCAGGGCTGTGATCCAAAGAGACCGGGATGAGCTCCCCCATAGCCTCCAGCATCCCCCCAGCCCCTGCTCCCTCCTCACCTCTGCAGATCTCCCCCAGCTTCCTTGGGCTTTTCCCTTTTAGGGGCCGTGCAGCCAGTCCTGGGCACAGGGATCCATTGGGATTCATCAGCATCCATCGGGATCCATCAGCATCCATCAGGGATGCAGCAGTGGGGACCGGGATGGGGACCGCAGGGGCTCACCAATGAACCTGATGGCTGCCTCTTGCAGGGGGACCTGAGCATCCTCCAGGTACTGCAGGCTCTGGTACAGGTATCCCTGAATCCTCTTCCTGCTCCGCTCCACCTGCAGAGGGAATGGGATGCTACGGAACCCCCCATTGGCTGGAGCGCTCCCAGCGCTCCCTTTCCCATCCCAATGTGTGATGGGCAGAGCGGTCCAAGGGGTTCCAGTGGGAATAGGGAGGGATGCATGGCCCATACCAAGCACTCTGCAACCCTCCACATCTGCCTTCTCTCCAATAGGCGCTGGAGCTCTTCCCACCCCAGAAGCGTTGCCGCAGCAAGGAGAGCTTCCCGGGAAGCCTGCACAGGATGGGATGGGAGATGGCACCTTGGGGATGATCCCACCCTCAGGAATGTGGGATACGGGGCTGGCGGTTGCGGGTCCATACCTCGGCCACGCTGTGGCTTTGGTCGCTCATGCGGAAGAAGAGCGGGAGCAGCAGATCCCAGGTTTTGCTCCGCACCCTCCACCTATCGCAGCCAAGCACCAGCTCCAGGAGGAATCGGAACAGGCGGATGGAGAGCTCCCGGAGCTGGCTGCATCCCTGGAGACAAGGAGGAAAAGGAGGGATGTGGGTCAGATCCTGATGGGATGCAAAGCCCTGGAGCCATCCCCATGTGAGCTCCAAATCACTGCATGGGGCCCACGCAGCTCTTACTCCATCAAAGAGTGGCCGGAGGTCCCGCACCAGCCCCACGGCAATGGAGCTGGCCTCTGCCCTTGGTAGGTGACCCATCACGTTCCATAGGATCATCAGGGCCTTTATCCTGAGCTCCTCACTGGCATCCCGGATACTGCCCATGATGTGGGGCAGGAGCCGCTGCAGTTTCCTTGCCTGCAGGAAGAGATTGGGTCTCCCTGTGGGGAAGCCTTGACCTAAGGCTGTGGTCACCAAGGTCATGGCCAAGATGGGTCCGTATGGCCATGCCCTGCCCCATGGTCAAGAGGGCTCCCCGTGACCCGTGGCCAAGAGGGCCCCCCATGGCCATGCCCTCCCCCATGCCCATGTCCTACCCCATAGCCAAGAGGGCTCTCCATGGCCATGCCCTGCCCCATGCCCATGTCCTGACCCATGCCCATGCCCCACTCACCAAGTCAGGATTCTCTGACAGCTTCGAGAGGCATTCCAGCAGCACGGACACTGTCGACAGGCTCTGCGGTTCCTCAGCGCCCTCAGCACCACCAGCACCGGAGGCCATGGTCTAAGGCAAACACAGGCATTGAGACCCCACCGAGCCTGCAGGGCTCATGGGAGGCCAGCAGGGCCCTTTGGGACTCACAACCAAGCTGTGGATGGAAGTGTCCCGGGTGTCCTGGAGCATCCTCAGCAGCTCCCGTAGGGCCTCCGAAGTCTTGGATACGGTCAGGACCATCTCCCACATGCCCACGTCAGTGCTGGAAGGCAGGGCGCTGAGTCAGCATGGTCCATGCATCTCATGGGATGCCCTATAGGGGTTAGCGGTGGTGCTCCCCATGGGGTCGGATGCAGGGACCCGCTCCTCAGGGATGTCAGAGCATCATGGAAAGGGCCTTAAGATCATCCAATTAAAACTCCAATGCCACACGTTGAGATGGAGGGACCCACTCCTTAGGGATGTCACAGCATCCTGGGAAGGGCCTTGAGATCATCCAGTACCAGCCCCAATGCCATGGGTCAGGATGGAGGGACCCGATCCTCAGCATCATGGACAGGACGTTAAGATCATCCAGTTCCAGCCCCAATGCCATGGGGTGGGATGCGGGGACCCGCTCCCCAGCATCATAGAAAGGGCCTTAAGATTGTCTGTTGCTGTGGGTCCTTGGGTCTGGTGGCCATAGGGACCAAGCCCTCAAGGCTGATACCTGTCTCTCAAGGGCACGTTGAGGACCATGCTGATCGTCAATGCCCTCGGGCGCTTGATAGCCATCAGGACGAGGAGCGCGTCCATCCTGCACCCCGTCGCTTCCCTGCTGCTATTCCGCAGGCATTCACGGATGCTCTTCACGACGCTTGGCATCTGGAAGCGGGAGCATGGGCGAGGATGGTGCTGGGACCACGTTCCCCATCCCTCTCTGCTGCTTTGGGTACCTAAGACCCCTCCTAGGTTTGGGATGGAGGAGGAAGCACCAAAGGGGATGGGAACGCAGCCATGGGGCACCCACCTCCGCCAGCCAGAAGTCGAGGTCGCTCATGACCAGCTCCAGGATGTCCTCTGCCACTCTCCTGTCAAAGATGCTCGAGTCCTTCATGGCCTCGATGACCACGCAGACGATGTCTGTCCTCTCCCGTGGATAAAGAGAGCCTGCAAACCTCTATGGGAGGAAGGTTGGGAGCATGGGAGCTGCGTTGTCCCTGCTTGGGGAAGCATCCCACCGTAGGGTCCAGCAATGGGGGGAGCTCCATTACCATGGTGAGGTCTTGGGGGCTGGTTTCTTCATCCCATCTGAGCTCTCCCAGTTTATGCTCTGGCTTTGGCCTTTCTGAAGAGCAAGGGAGACACAGGAGAGTCAATGGGATACAAGGGAGTCAATGGGATACAGGGGAGTCAATGGGATACAGGAGAGTCAATGGGATACGGAAGAGTCAATGGGATACTGGAGAGTCAATGGGATACGGAAGCATCAATGGGATACTGGAGAGTCAATGGGACACAGGAGAGTCAATGGGATACGGGAGAGTCAGTGGGATACTGGAGAATCAATGGGACATAGGAGTCGATGGGATACGGGAGCATCAATGGGATATGGGAGAGTCAATGGGACACAGGAAAGTCAATGGGACATGGGAGAGTCAATGGGACATGGGAGAGTCAATGGGATATGGGAGAGTCAGTGGGACACGGGAGAGTCAATGGGATACAGGAGAGTCAATGGGACACAATAAAGTCAATGGGATACAGGAGCATCGATGGGATACCGGAGAGTCAATGGGACACAAGAGAGTCAGTGTGATACAGGAGAGTCAATTTGACACAGGGGAGCCAAAGGGATACAGGAGAGTCAACAGGAGCAGTTGGGGGCAGCCCATCACGGCTTCCGGTACCTTCCTGCCGCAGGAGGTACTGATGGAGGCCGCAAAGAGCATCCAGGGCCAGGGAGCTTGTCCCGTCCTTGGCAAAGCAGAAGAGGAGGAGGTAGCCCAGGAGCTGGCCCAGGAGCGGGGCCGGGAGCTCCTCTGGGGGGATGGGGCTGAAGGGGCTCCTACAGGTCGGGCGCAGGTTCTGGGGAGGGAGAAAGAACAGGAACAAAAGGTGAAGAACCCAAAGAACAAGGAGGAAAGAAAGGAGAAAGAAAAAGAGGAGGAGAAGGGGAAAGAGGAGGAGCAGGAAGAGAAGTAGGACGAGGAAAAGGAGAAGGTGAAGGAGAAAGAAGAGAAGGAGAAGGAGATGGAGGACAAGAAGGAGGAGGAAGAAGAGAAGGAGAAGGACAAGGACCAGAAGAAGAACCTGAAGGACAACAAAAGAAGAATGAAGAAGAAATGTGAAGAGAGAGAAGAGAAGGAGAAGGCGAAAGAAGAAGAAGGAAGGCGAAAGAAGAAGGAGCAGAAGAGCCTGAAGGAGAAAGAAAGAAGAAAGAAGAAGAAAGGAAAAGAAGAAGGGGAAGAAGAAAGGAGCAGGAGCAGAAGCAGGAGAAGGAGCAGGAGCAGAAGCAGGAGGAGGAGCAGGAGCAGGAGCAGGAGGAGGAGAAGGAGCAGGAGCAGAAGCAGGATGAGGAACAGGAGCAGGAGAAGGAGGAGGAGAAAAAGCAGGAGCAGGGGCAAGAGCAGGGGCAGGAGCAGGATCAGGGGCAGGAGGAGGAGCAGGAGAAAAAGCAGGAGCGGGAGCAGGAGCAGAGGCAGGGGCAAGAGCAAGAGGAAGAGGAAGAGGAGGAGCAGGAGCAGGAGCAGGGGTAGGGGCAAGAGCAAGAGGAAGAGCAGAAGCAGGAGGAGGAGCAGGAGAAGAAGGAGGAGGAGGAGCAGGAACAGGAGCAGGAGCAGGAGCAGGAGCAGGGACAGGGGCAGGGGCGGGAGCAGGGGCAGGGGCGGGAGCCGGAGTAGGAGCGGGAGGAGTAGCAGGAGCAGACCCAGGAGAAGGAGAAGGAGCAGGAGCAGGGGCAGGAGCAGGAAAAGGAGAAGGAGGAGGAGCAGGAAAAGGAGAAGGAGCAGGGGCAGAGGCAGGGGCAGAGGCAGAGGCAGGGGCAGAGGCAGAGGCAGGGGCAGGGGCAGAGGCAGGGGCAGGGGCAGGGGCAGAGGCAGGGGCAGAGACAGAGGCAGGGGCAGGGGCAGAGGCAGAGGCAGGGGCAGGGGCAGAGGCAAGAGGCAGGGGCAGGGGCAGAGGCAGAGGCAGGGGCAGGGGCAGGGGCAGGGGCAGAGGCAGGGGCAGAGGCAGGAAAAGGAGGAGAAGCAGGAGCAGAGGCAGGAGCAGGAGCAGGCAGACGCAGGCAGACGCAGGGTGCTCTGCAGGTCCCCGTCTCCCCATGCAGGAGTCGCTGCCTCCCTCCGCGGTCCTGCCGGGTCCTTACCCTCAGCGTGTGGTGGTGCTCCAGCAGCTGGGTCAGGGCCACGATCCTGCCCAGGGCCCTCTCCCTCACGACGGGGCTGGGGCAGCAGCTGAAGTGCAGCAGGAGCTGGGCAGGGGGGAGAAGCCGCGGGTGAGCCCCGGAGCTGCGGCAGGGGCTGGACCCTCCCTGCTTCCACTGCAGCTCCCGCTGAGCATCACCGCGGGGTGGGCAGGGATGGAGGCAGTGGCACGGGAAGGGGTGCAGGGGGTGAGGGCTTGGTCCCCTCACTGTGGGGGATGCCCCGGCCGCAGGGACCAAGGCACGGCCCCGCTTCTAGGGCTGGGCTGGGCTGGAGCTGGCCGGGAAAATCAGTGCCTCAGCGCTGCCCCTGCCCTGGGGCTGCAGGGGCTTTGGGTACTTTCCAACCCAACCCACTCTGTGCTCCTAGGACTGCAGGGTACGTGTAAACACATGTGAATAGGAATAGAGTCGTGGAGCTAAATAGGTATAGGGTAGGTCTAAATATCATTGAAACATAATTATAGATATATAAACATATATATAAACATAAATATAAGTATTAACATAAATATAAATACGAATATTAACACATATAAATAAATCTAGGGTTAGATACAGATATTGATAAGTAAAAATGAAAATACTAATATAAATATTAAACAATATAAATGTCTACCTATAAACATATATTAATATCACTATTAATATAGTAATACTAATATAGATTTAAATATTAATACTAATATTAGTCAATATTGCTATTATTAATCTTTCAGTATTATAGATATCTATATAGAAATAGATATAAATAGAAATTATATAGATATAGGTATAAATACATCTACTTAGATATAAATAGATATAAATATATCTAAATATATAAGTAGATACAAATATACACATACACATACACACATGTATACACATACATATACATACATACACACACACATATACATACATATATATACTTATATCTATAACAGACAAGTTCGTCCTCCAAAGACCTCTTTATGCACCAGTTCAGGGCAAGGGAACCAGTCCATGGGCCCCAGCAGCCTGGTCCCAGCCCATGATACCAGGAGGCAGCAAAGACCCCATTCCAGGCGGGCTCAGCCTCTTGATGTGGGGTCCCTGCCCTGAGCTCTACAGGCAGCAGCCGCTACCCCCTGCAGCCCCCATGCTCCAGGAGGGCCTTAGGTTACCCAGAGGAGGGGGGCCCCATGGCTCTGGGGGGGCCCCATGGGTGAGGAGCAGCCCCCATGAACCCCACTGCGCACAGGCCAGACCTGCAGGATGCTCTGCAGCTCCTCACCGCCCCTGGGGTCAGGAGAGTTGAGCACCAGACTCCAGAGCATGTTATCCATGGACTCCAGTGCCTGCAGGGACAGAACAGAGCCCTTTGGGTACCAAGAGAGCTTCAACCATGGGCATCCTGCAGCCCCAGCGCTCTAAAGGAAGCTGCTGGCTCCTGGAGCACCTTACCCGGACGTAGTAGTAGGTATCCAGGCCCCAAAACTCCTCTTTCGGAGGCAGGAAGAAGACGCTTTTGCAGCAGGTCTCTAAGAGGCGTCTCCCTTGTTCCGCAAGCCCTGACTCCACTGAGCTGCAAAGGAAGAAGGCTCCAGTTGGATGCTGGTGCTGGGAGCAGTGGGGTCCCCAGGAGGGATGTGCAGTAGGTACCTCAGTTCCGCTATCGCATCCATGGCAAGATGCCGCACCTCCGTGCGCAGCTGGTCCGTGGGCTGCTCTTGGAGCAGTGTCTGTAGAGCACAACGGGGATAAGGGACCTGGAAGTCCACCAATGCTGCCCTCACCGGGTGCTGGAGGCCTTTGCCTCATAGCATCCCCATGGGGGTCCCTTCACCTGAATGGTCTCTGCGAGGTGGTTCTTATGGCAGAAGACATCCAGGCCCTGCTGCAAGCAGCAGAACCTGGCGGTGCTCAGCAGGAAGCAAACGCTCTCAAGGAATCCAACCTTTTCATGCTCAGACTGGAAAACAGTGGGGATGGAGGCACAAACAGGGCATATGAGAGGGGACAGGGGTACCGGAGCGCTAGCGGTGAAGGCAGCACCCAACAGCACCCATCAGCGTCTCAATGGCCTTGCTCACCATGGCTGGGATGTTGACAAATGCCTCAATGCGCTCCACTTCATCCTGCTCCAGTGTGTACACGGGTAACCAGCTGTCATCTAATGGAGGAAGAGGGGAGGTTTGGAGAGCAGAGGAAGATCTGACCCCCGCCAGCATCCAAGGAATGTGGTGCTGGTCATAAAGTTATGGAATCATAGAATGGGTTGGGTTGGAAAGGACCCAGAGATCATCCATTGGGTTTTCCAACCCAACCCATTCTATGCCTCTATGATCCAATATCACCAAGGGTGCGTCCAACCTGTCCGTGGATGGAGCATCCACCCTGTGCCAGCGCCTCACCCCCTCCATAGGGCACAGCTTCCTTCTATCCAAGTGGAACTTCCCCTGTTCCAGTCTGAACCCATCTCCCCTTGTCCTGCTCCCAGACCAACGCTCACCAGTCCTCAATGGCACGACCAGGGATTCCTCACAGGACTCCAGTGAAGAGATGCTCCCCTCAGGAGCCTCATCCCTCTCCCAAGCCTGCCGGGGGGATCTGGGGGCTCCCTCCATTATCCCGCGGGATGCAGGAAAGGGATCAGGGTAGCGAAGGGGAAAGCTTGGAACAAACGCAACAGGGCTTGAGCTCAGAAGCAACCGAACGGCTCCTTCCTCCTGCTCTTTCCTGTCACTGTCTGCTCCCCTGACCAAAGCGCTCAAGTAGGGTGAGACAAATGAGGTCACAAAGGGCCCTGTTTTGACCCGTTGCCATGGTGACCCGGCTGGGTTCTAGACTGAAGCTGTGGGGAAACCTGCTGCAGGGCCATGAACTGGGGCTGTCACCCAAAGCAGCATCCCTGCACCCCAACATGCTGCGTGTGGGGACCCTTCCTTGTGGGGCTCAATAAAGATGGGGTTTGGGGTCACTTAGGGGTACCAGCAGTGTTGGGAGGGATGGAGATGCCTGTGGTTGATTGTGTTTTGGGGTACCATGCAGTTTTGGGGTGGTTTAGGGCTACCACAGGGATTGGAAGTGTTGGAGATGCCTGGGGTTGGTTGGGTTTTGAGGTACCATGTAGTTTTGGAGTGGCTTAGGGCTACTGGGATGGATGGAAATGGCTGGGGCAGGGTGGGTTTCTGGGTACCAGACAGGTTATGGAATGCTTTAAGGGTACCAGGGCTATTCGGGGGAGTGGGAATGTTGGGAGTGATGCAGATGCTTGGGACTGAGGTGAACAAAGACCCTCACGTGAAGACACGGAAGCTGTGGGTCTGGGGGAGTGGCAGAGCTGCAGGGTGGGCATCAGGCCCCGTATGTCTGTGGTGGCCATAGAGGGTGTTGCACAAGCAGAGCTGCTGCAGGTGATGGAAGCCCCTTGAAGGAAGCTGCTGAGAGTCAGGCTGAGAACGTTGGGGCTGGAGAAGAGACCTCCGAGCAGCTTCCAGTGTGTGAAGAGGGGGTTACAAGGATGCTGGAGAGGGACTTTTCTTCAGTTGGTTCTGAAATGTTCATCACCTTGAAGAACCAGCCTCATCTTGCTCTCAACAGAAGAGGTCCCAATCTACAGCTAGCAATGAAGCGTGGTTTTGATTTACAGCTTACGATTCCCCCCTTTGAGCTTCACAGGGTGCACATAGATCCCATAAGCCTCATCTCCTCTTAGTTTCCCATCTGTAATGCTGAAACCCCATTATGAAGAGCGGCACTGAACCGCTGAAACCCTCGTAGGGT
Organism: Lathamus discolor; assembly: GCF_037157495.1. NCBI lineage: Eukaryota > Metazoa > Chordata > Aves > Psittaciformes > Psittacidae > Lathamus > Lathamus discolor. The sequence goes on from NW_027069122.1 coordinate 114,391, forward strand.
CCAAACACAAATCAATCTATTACAAACAGCTTCTTTAATCTTATCCAATTGAATAGTCAAGAGTCCCAGTCCAGTTCCTCACAGCAATCAGTCAACCCATGTGTCGTGGTTTAAACCAATCCACACAGGTCGTCCACTCACCACCCCACCCCCCCCCCGACCCTCCCCTCTCCCGGAGGGATGGGGAGGTGAATCAGGAGAATGTAACTCCCACGGGTTGAGATAAGAACAACCCAGTAACTAAGGTATAACACAAATCCCTGCTGCTACCGCCAATGATAATATTGATAAGAGAAAATAACAAGAGAATACGATACCACCGCCGAACGAGTTCGAGCGCCCCGAAGAGAGAGTGTGCCCTTCCGGGTAACTCCCAGTTACCTCCCTGGGCATGACGTGCTGTGGTATGGAATACCTCTTTGGCTAGTTTGGGTCAGGTGTCCTGTCTCTGCTTCCTCCCGGCCTCCCCTTGTCCCCAGCAGAGCATGAGACTCACAGAGTCCTTGGCCAGAATAAACATTACATAGCAACATTTAAAAACAGTCGGTGTTATCAGCTCTCTGCCCATGCTGGAAGTCAAAACACAGAGCTTGCACCAGTTACTAAGAAGGAGCAAAACGGCTCCTGGTAAACCCAGGGCACCCAGGACTATGGTTTTCCTGCATCTCTAAGGCTTTAGTGTGAGAAGTTTTCCTTGGAAAGTGATCGCAGTCTCTGTGTTTTGAGCAGGAGATGGGGAGTGGAACAGAGGCAGAGCTAGGACTTCATATCCTCCCAAGTTTTTTGTTACAGAGGAAAGAGACTAAATGGTGTAAGAAGACCTGTTCCACCCTCTGAGATTCTTCACAGCAGGTTTTGGAGAGGCCAGCTTCCTGAAGAGGAAAAACTAGGAGCAAAAGTTGTGTTGTGTGTTCCCCTCACTGCACCCCTTCTCTGCTCCCCTTCTCACTCCCAATTTGCCCTTCTGCCCTCTGAGGTCAGTACGAAGCAGTGGGCAGGTGGGTTTGGGAGCCTCAGACCCACAGTGTCCGTGCACTGTGTGGTGTGTAGCCAGACGTGCGTCTCTGTTATCATCCACTCCCATTCCTTCTTCTGCTTTGTTACACTCCCATTCCTTCTTTCTCTTTGTTAATCAAGACTTCCCTTTGGTTGTTTTTTACAATGTGATTTCCAGTTCCTATCCACAAATGTCCCTCCATCTCTACGATAGCTGGAGAATAGTACAGCTGCTGAGACTGCAATTTGGCATGTCCTGGCTACGTTGAGGAGTTTCTCATAAAAATACAGGCCAAAAGAGACATACCGCATCCTACTGGGAAAGCAGGAGTGTTTGTGGCAGTAGGCCAGGAGGCCCCTCTGAACAAGTCCCTCTGGTCCCTGAAAGTGGAGGTGTGGGATGCGCTCGTCGTGCCTTCCCTGCTGCCATTGTCAGGGCTTTCTGACGTCCGGAAAGTAAGCACTGTGAAAGGCTAACCCAGGACTATGGTTTTCCTGCGTCTCTAAGGCTTTAGTGTGAGAAGTTTTCCTGGGAAAGTGGTCGCAGTCTCTGTTTTGAGTCTTGTGCTTGGAGCAAGCATTCACAGCAGTCTCACTGAGGAGTAGTCATGAGCACTGTGAAGAAGCTGTTGAAGAGCGCTGACATTTCAGTCCAAAAGTTTACTCTGTGGATTTGAAGAAATCACAGCTAATGTTAGTGAAACCGGTTTTGGCAGGATGCGTGGTTTGTTACCAGTGCACCGTAGAACGGACCCTGGTGAAAACAGTTTGACCTTGTAAAATGTCAGGCAGTTGAGCTAATCCCAGTTGTCGTGGTTTAAACCCAACCACAAACCTCATCCACTCACTCTCCCCACTTCTTGCCCTCCCCCTGCTTCTGGAAGGAACTTGACTGTGCAGTGAAATTCCTGAAGCTGTCAAGTGTGAGGATCTGGGGTGCAAAGTCCTCAGGCTGTCCCTACTTTCCATCACAGGAGGTTTGTCAGGGTTAGGAGCAGATGCTATTATTATGGTTCTGTTTCCTGGCCAGCTGCTTTAAGGTTTCAGCCGTAAAGAGCTTTTGGTTGATTTTGGTGCCTCCTTCTGACCAGGCAGAAACAGGCAGCTTTCACAGTGTAGCATTTGCCCATAGTGATTTTGCCCGCAGTGCACACGCAGTGTGTTCAGTGCAAGCAGGGGAGCCCCAGAGTTTTTGCGGGGGTGTTTTACAGACCTCACTTCTCAGAGGCAGGGCTACAGATGCCTGTAACAGTGCCTGGGTTGTTTCAGCTTAAAAGCGTTCTGTGAAAACACCTTCTCAAAAGTTAGCAGTCTTTAGCTCACATACTTCTTTAGACCAAATGCGTCTGGTTTTGGAGATGTCTTGGCATGAAAGACCCAGGGTCTGCTTGGGATTTGTTTGGGTTTGTTTTTGTTTGTTTGTTTTGTGTGGGCAGTATCACCAATCACAATGGTAGAATTTAAATATCAATCCATGCTGTCAGGTTTTGAATGGTAGGATGTACAAGCACCCTTAATCATAACATTACTTAGGTCCACTTCCATAGGAACAAGACCATTTTGTTTCACTTCAGCATTCTGGAATGTGCCAGCCCCGTAGTGTTAATAAACCTACAGTGCCCTATAAGACAGGTGAGTGAAATACCGAGATTGCCTTTTAGTCATGGTGCTTAAGAAGTAGACATACGTTTGTTTGTTTTAAAAATTCATATCCTTCAAAATGCACTCGCAAGTGCATTGTGTCCCTTCCCAAATGCTGCAGTAAGCATTACTGAAGGCAATTCCATAAAAGAGGGCAGTTTTGCAGGTGGCCTTTTCTCTTGCTTTTTGATTGCGCTGACTTTCCTTACCCTTCTCTACCCCCGTGTCCCTTCTTTTCTTGCAGCTTTGTGTCTCAAAGTGCCCAGGCAGGTTTGTGACCTACACTGATGTTCAGGCTTCCTACAGATACAAACGCGATCAGTGGAATTACTTGAGGCAGTTCTGCAGACCTGGTTTTAGGGGTCCTCACAAGGTCTGCGTGTATCAGGAGGTGATGGAATACATGTGTTTTCATCAAGCAATGTGTAATACGCATGATTTTCCTGAGCTACAGCAAAGCTTTGAATTATTCTGATTTCACCATATAAGGAGTTGTCCCATACATATGTTTTCAGTGATTTGGTAGGGGATGAAGGTCTTGTATGCACATCAGATCCCCAACTCTTTCAGTGATTACTATTTGCTTAAAGAGAATCTGCAGCTACCCATGTGGTTGCGGTATTGTGGCAAGTATCCTTTAGTACTTAAGTGCTCCACAGCAGTCGAGTAGTGTCTCAAACCAGTTCTTAAGGCTCCTGTGTTATGTAGAGCTCCTCAGTAATTTAGCTAGGAAAAGAAGTCTGTCTTTCGTGGAACTGATTTTGGACTCAAATGTACTGTGTTATTTCTCCCATCTCTAAACCACCCTGCAATTCAGCTATGTTAGTTGTGTTAAATTCTTACTCTCTAAGAGAAAAGTAAGGGCGAGGCAAGGAGCAATCGCCCAGTCATTACTGCCTTATCTGCCAATGCAAAGTGAAGAGGTCTTTCTTTTTTGTCACTAGAAAAGTTAAGAATAGTCTTTTCCCAAATCACACTGAGAGGCTGGATTCTCACATCATGACTGTGTCTTGCAGGTCCACCAGTCAAGTTTGGGGAGGAGGCTACAGAGTCCAGTTTGGGGCATTTTCTCAGAGTGTGTGGGAAACAAAACCCACGTAGTTAATTCTGCTACGTATTCAGCGTTCCCGGTTTTCCTCTTTTTAGTCTGTTGGTCAAGCCCTACGTGATGACAATTGTCCTTCGATGATCATTCCAAGCAGGCCTTGTGAGTGGTTCTATTTCTTACACACACCTTAGCAGATTGTAAGCATTCCCGTGAAATCACAACCCCAGTCTGAAAAGTGTTCTGTGGCAAGATCGCAAGGTGCTGGCTCTTACCTGGCAGTGGCATCCATTCAGTTTTAAACAGTTTGAAAGTATAAAGATTTATCATAATTTTTTTCTGGAGAGCCATCCATGGACACTTGGAGTGTGATTGGGTCAAGCTGAGCTCTTTCTTGCTCTTGAATCATCACTGATAAGAAATGCTTTACAGCGCAAACTGTGCCTTCCAAAACCTGTGAGCACCCAACCCAGCCCAAGCTGTTGACATGAAGGAAATGCCACGACGGCAGAAAGGCTCATCTGGGCAGCTGTTGAATTTCTTGTGGTACTTGAGCCCAGTTACAGGGCACCTTGCTTTTCGGTGCTGCACATAGTGCTGCCTGTGCAGGGCGGCAGAGGAATTAAGGGGACAAAAAGCTGGTTTTGTCACTGTGGTCAGCAGGGGCTTTTGAGTAGACAAGCACAGGTCTCAGAGCTCAAGTGTATCTGTCACTGACCTAGAAGCTCATGCAAATGAGGAACTGGTGTTTATTTTGCCATGCTTTAAAATAGAGATCGTGTAAGGCAGGCACAGGCTGTCAAAAAGAGAAAATAATGGATGAAGCGATAAAGAATTAAAAATCTGCATGACGCAAAAGGCAGAAAATCATTTGCACAGAAGCTCTTACCCTCTTTTAGACTCCAGCCACAGGTGAAGATCAGAGACGAAGGAAAAGAGGCATGCAACTGATGCTACGTGGAGTAAATGGTCTGCACTAATTACACAACACGCTCGAATAGGAAATCCCAGTCGTCCAGGCATTCTGGAAGTCATCATGGAGTGGCCAGAGGGCAAAGATTTCGGAATGTCAGCAGAGGAGGAGGCGACGCGTGCTGAAGAGCCCCCACCATATAACAAACTGTCAGAAAGTGAAAAACAGTATGCCTTGTTTACTGATGGGTCCTGCCGTATTGTGGGAAAGCATCGGAGATGGAAGGCAGCCGTATGGAGTCCTCGGCGACAGGTTGCAGGAACTGCTGAAGGAGAGGGCGAATCGAGTCAGTTTGCCGAGGTGAAAGCCACCAGCTGGCCCTGAGCATCGCTGAACGAGAAAAGTGGCCAGTACTTTATCTCTGTACTGACTCATAGAGGGCTTGGGGTGGGTTTGTGTGTTTTGGGTGTTGTTTTGGGCTGTTTTGGGTCCATTTTGGTGCTGTTTTGGGCGTCTAACCCTGTATCCCATAGGAGAAGCAGGACAAGGTGGTTTTGGGGTGTTGTGGGGTGTTTCGGGGCTGTTTTGGTTCTCTGACCCTGTATCCTATAGGAGAAGCAGGACAAGGTGTTTTTGGGGTGTTTTGGGGCTTCTTTGGTGCACTGAAATTGTGTCCCATAGGAGAATCAGGTCAAGATGGTTTTGGGTTGGTTTTGGCATGTTTTTGGGGTGTTTGATTTTTTTTATGTAGTTTTTTGGGTGTTTAGGGTGTTTTGGGGCTCTGGCGCTGTATCCCATAGGAGAAGCAGGACAAGGTGATTTTGGGGTGGTTTAGTGTGTTTTTGGGGAGTTTATGGGGTGTTTTGCGGCTCTGGCCCTGTATCCCATAGGAGAAGGATGACAAGGTCATTTTGGTGTGTTTTGGGTTGTTTTTTGCGTGGATTTTCAGTTTTCTGGTGGCGTTTTGGGGCTGTTTTGGTACTCTTATCCTGTATACTGTAGGAGAAGCAGAAGAAGGTAGTTTTGGGACGTTTTAGGTTGGTTTTGGGGTGTTTTTGGCGTGGTTTTGTGTCCTGATCCTGTATCCCATAGGATAAGCAGGGCAAGGTGGTTTTGGGGTGGTTTTGGGGTGGTTTTGGGGGCTGTTTCGTCAATGTTTTGGGGCTCTGACCCTGTATGCTATAGGAGAAGCGGGACAAGGTGATTGTGGGGTGGTTTAGAGTTGATTTTGAGCAGTTTTGGGGTGTTTTGGGTCTGTTTTGGAGCTCTGACCCTTTATCCCATAGGAGAAGCAGGACAAGGTGGATTTTTGTGGTGTTTCAGGATGTTATGGGGTGGTTTGGGGTTTGTTTTCAGCTCTTTTGGGCTGTTTTGGGGCTCTGACCCTTTATCCTATAGGAGAAGCAGGACAAGGTGGTTTTGCTATGGTTTAGGATGTTTTTGGTTTGTTTTGGGGTGTTTTGGGGTTTGTTTTGAGCTATTTTGGGCTGTTTTGGGGCACTTTTGAGGCTCTGACCCTGCATCCCATAGGGGAAGCAGAACAAGGTAGTTTGGAGGGTTTTTTGCTGTGTTTTGGGGTTTTTGGGTGTGTTTTTGGTCTGTTTTGAGCTGGTTTGGGGCTCTGAGCCTGTATCCCATAGGAGAAGCAGGACAAGGTAGTTTTGGTGTGTTTTAGGGTGGTTTTGGTGTGGTTTTGTCATGGTTTTGTGGTCTGACCCTGTATCCCATAGGAGAAGCAGGAAAAGGTGGTTTTTGGGTGGGTTTGGGGTGGGTTTGGGCTGTTTCAGTAATGTTTTGGGGCTCTGACTCTGTATGCCATAGCATAAGCAGGGGAATGTGATTTTGGGGTGGTCTGGGGTTGGTTTTTAGGTGTTTTGGGCTCTTTTGGGGCTCTGACCCTGTATCCCATAGGAGAAGCAGGACAAGGTGTTTTTTTGTGGTGTTTTAGGATGGTTTTGGGTTTGTTTGGGGTTGTTTAGGGGATCTTTTGGGCTCTTTGGGGGCTCTTTTGGGGCTCTGACCCTGTATTCCGTAGGAGAAGGAGGACTAGGGGATTTTGGTATGTTTTGGGGTGTGTCGGGGCTTTTTTGGTGTGCTGAAAGTGTGTCCCATGGAAGAAGAAGATTAAGATGGTTTTGAGGTGGTTTGGGGTTTTTTGAGGCTCTGAAGCTGTATCCCATAGGAGAAGCAGGCCAAGGTGAATTTGGGGTGTTTTGGGGTGTTTTGAGCATTTTTGTGGGCTTCTTTTTTTTTTTTTTTGTGGTGTTTTGAAACAGTTTTGGTCTCTGACCTTGTATTCCATAGGAGAAGCAGGACAAGGTGGTTTGGGGGTTTTGGGGGGTGTGTTTGGGTTGGTTTGGGGGTGTTTTGGGGCTGTGACCCTGTATCCCATAGGATAAGAAGGACAAGGTGGTTTTGGGGTTTTTTGAAGTGTTTTGGGCTGTTTTGGGGCTGTTTTGGGGCTGTTCTGGGGGTCTGACCCTATATCCCAGAGAAGAAGCAGGACAAGTTGATTTTGCTGTGTTTTGGAGTGTTTTGGGGCTCTATTAGGCCTCTGACCCTAGGACAAGGTTATCTTGGGGTGTTTTCGGGGTGGTTTTGGTTTGTTTTGCGGCTGTTTTGGTTCTCTGACCCTGTAAACCATAGGAGAAGCAGGACAAGGTGGTTTTGGTGTGTTTCGGGGCTGTTTTGGTTCTCTGACCCTCTTTCCCATAGGACAAGAAGCACAAGCTGGTTTTGGGGTGTTTTGGGGGCTTTTTTGGGGGTCTGACCCTGTATCCCATAGGATAAGCAGGACAAGGTGATTTTGGGGTGGTTTTGGGGTGTTTGGGGTGATTTTGGTTTGTTTTGCGGCTGTTTTGGTTCTCTGACCCTGTAATCCATAGGAAAAGCAGGACAAGGTGGTTTTTGGGGTGTTTTCGGGTGTTTCGTTGCTGTTTTGGGGCTTTAAACCTCTTTCCCAGAGGAGAAGCAGGACAAGGTGGTTTTGCGGTGTTTTGGGGGTGGTTTAGGGCTGTTTTGTCAATGTTTTGGGGCTCTGACACTGTATCCCATAGGAAAGGCAGGACAAGGTGATTTTGGGGTGTTTTGGAGTTTTTTAGTGTGTTGGGGGGCTGTTTTGGCGCTCTGAAGCTGTATCCCATAGGAGAAGCAGGAGAAGATGTTTTTGGGGTGGTTTTGGGATGTTTTGGGGTGTTTTGGTGCATTTTCTGGCTCTGAACCTTTATCCTATAGGTGAAGTAGGACAAGGCTTTTTTAGTGTGGTTTAGGGAGTTTTGGGGATTTTTTTCAGTGTTTTTGGGGTGTTTCAGAACAGTTTTGGTCTCTGACCCTGTATTCCAAAAAGAAGCAGGACAAGGTGGTTTTGGGGAGTTTTAGGGAGTTTTGGGACTGGTATTGGGCTGGTTTGGGGCTGGTTTGGGGCTCTGACTTTTTATGCAATAGGAGAAGAAGGAGAAGATAATTTTGTGGTGGTTTTGGGGTGTTCTTGGGATGGTTTCTGGGTGTTTTGGAGGTGTTTTGGGGCTGTTTGGGGACTCTGATCCTGTATCCCATAGGAGAAGCAGGAGAATGTGGTTTTGGGGTGTTTTAGTGTTTTTTAAGGTGGTTTTGGGGTGGTGTGGTTTTGGTTTTGAGCTGTTTTGGGCTGTTTTGCAGCAGTTTTGGGGCTGTCTTGGGGCTCTGACCCTGTATCCCATACGAGAAGCAAGACAAGGTGGGTTTGGGGTGGTTTTGGGGTAGTTTTGGTGTGTTTTAGCGTGTTTGGGGGGTCTTTTGGGGCCGTTTTGGGGCTCTGACCCTGTATCCCCTATGAGAAGCAGCACAAGGTGGTTTTGGGTTGTTTCGGGATGTTTTAGTGTGGTTTTGGTGTGTTTATGGGGTGTTACGTGGCTCTGACCCTGTACCCCATAGGAGAAGCATGAGAAGGAGGTTTGGGGTGGTTTTGGGTGTCTTGGGTATTGTTTTGGGCTGTTTTGACTCTTTTTTGGTGCTGTTTTGGTGTCTAACCCTGTATCCCATAGGAGAAGCAGGACAAGGTTGTTTTGGAGTGGTTTGCAGTGTTTTGGGGTCGTTTGGTGGAGGTTTTGAGCTGTATTGTGCTGCTTTGGGGCTGTTTTGGGGTCTGACCCTGTATCCCATAGGAGAAGCAGGACAAGGTGGTTTTGGTTTTGGTTTGGGGTGTTTAGTTTGTTTTGTGGCTGTTTTGGGGCTTGTTTAGGGCTCTTACCCTCTATACCATAGGAGAAGCAGAAGAAGGTGGTTTGGGGGGGGGGGGGTTGGTGTGTTTTGATGCTGTTTTGGGGCTCTGCCCTGTATCCCATATTAAAAGCAGGAGAAGGTGGTTTTAGGGTGTGGTTTTGGTCTGTTTTGGGACTGTTTTGGGGCTATGACCTGTATTCCATAGGAGAAGCAGGTCAATGTGTTTTTGGGGTGTTTTGAGGATTTGATTTTTTTGGTCAAGGTGGTTTTGGGGGGATTTTTTGGTGTGTTTTGATGCTGTTTTGGGGCTCTGACCCTGTATGCCATAGGAGAAGCAGGACAAGGTCGTTTTGGGGTGGTTTTGGGGTGTTTTGGGGCTGGTTTGGGGTTGGTTTGGGGCCCATTTTGGACTCTGTATTCCGTAGGAGAAGGAGGACAAGGTGGTTTAGGGGTGTTTTAGGGTGTTTTTTGGGTGATTTTGTGCTCTGACACTGTATCCCATAGGAGAAGTAGGACAAGGTGGTTTTGGTGTGTTTTGTGGTGGTTTTGGGGTGTTTTGGGGGTGTTTGAGGGCTGTCTTTGTGCTGTTTCGGCGCTGTTTTGGTGCTCTGACCCTGTATGTCATAGGAGGAGCCGGACAAGCTGGCTTGGGGGTGTTTTTGTTGTGGTTTGTGGGTGGCTTTGAGATGCTTTGGGGATGTTTTGTTTTTGCTGTTTTGGGCTGTTTTGGGACTGGTTTGGGGCTGGTTTGAGGCTCTGACCCTGTATCCCATAGGAGAATAGGGACAAGGTGGTTTTGGGGTGTTTTGGGGTTGTTTTGGGGCTCTTTTTGGGGTGTTTAGGGGCTCTGACCCTGTATCCCATAGGAGAAGCAGGGCAAAGTGGGTGTGGGGTGTTTTGGGGGTTTTTGGGCCTGGTTTTGTTCTCTTTTGGGGCTCTGACCCTGTATCCCATAGGAGAAGCAGGGCAAGGTGGGTTTGGGGTGTCCGTGCTGCCTGGATGCTATAGATGGAGATGGAGAGCAGGGAATGGGGCGGTGGAGGCACTGCCCTTCGGTCTCCGGAGCTTCTTGGTCCAGGTTTGTCTTCGCCATCCTTTTCCCTAAGGAAAACTGCGCCATTCCCAGCAGCAGAGCGCCTGCAGGCGGCGTCCCAGGCTCCGCCGCTCTGTTGCGCTGCTGAGGATGAGCACGGCCTGTGCCGCCAGGGAACAGAGGCAGGGACCAACCTCATGCAGCAGCGGTTCCAGGGCTGTGATCCAAAGAGACCGGGATGAGCCCCCCCATAGCCTCCGGCATCCCCCCAGCCTGTGTGGGGGATGAGCAGGAGCACCTGTGGTAGGGACTGGGAGCACTGGGAGGGACTGGGAGCACCTGCAGCAGGTAGTGGCAGCACTGGGAGGGATTGGGAGTTGAGCACAGCTGCAAACAGGAAGACCTGCGGTAGGGTCTATTGAACCCCCAGCAGTATCTGGGGCCGTAGTGGCCTATATTGGTCTGTACTGGTTCAAACTGGTGCATGCTGCTCCCTACTGGGATGTGTAAATTTGTGGCCAACACCCAGCTGGGTGGGAGCGTTGATCTGCTGCTTTCTGCTTGGTTTCTGACATTGCCCAGGTGGAACTTTGACATCGTGTAGTGCTTCCCACAGTGCTGTTGCTGCTTCCCCTGCCTCTGTGGGGCAATCTCCTCTGATGAAGACCTCATCTACACAGTGGTACAATTTCACCTTCGGAGGAAGTGAGACCTCGTGTGGGTTTGTGGTGTTCATGGGAGGGAGCTGAGACCCCTTCCAGTCTCAGGGCTACAATCCCAGGATGAGATGCCTCAGCATCTCATTCAGCAGGGGTAAAGGAGATGCCATCGTGGACTGGCCTGGCTGTGCTGTCTGATGATGGAACAAGAAACAGGCTGCCCGCACAAGTGGTTGTGTCACCATCCCTGGAGGTATATAAAAGACCTCTTAGGTATATAAAAAGACCTTTTATATACATGGAGGTATTTAAAAGACATGTAGGTGTAGCACTTAAAGACATGGCTCAGTGGTGCACTTGACAGTGTTTGGTTATTGGTTGGATTCAATGTTCTTAAGAGTCTTTTCCAATCTAAATGATTCTGTAATTCTAAGAAAAGCTGATGTTCAGACCAAACTCTGTCTCTCATCACAGAAACGGCACTGCAGGAAGGCAGTGTGTCTCCAGCTGACAGAGGGAGCATCAGTGCTTGCTTCAGGCTCTTTCCCATAGGGTTCCCCTGGAGCCCCAGGGAGGCCTGGATGAACCTCAGAGGGGCAGAGGCAGAGCCACCTTGGGCTGGGCCTCTGCTGCTGAGCTGGGCCGGGCTCCTGGGACGCAGACAGATGCTGGCAAGCAGGCAGCGCTGCAGAGAAACAGCTCTGCCCAGGAGCAGGGCTGGGGCACTGCCTGCAGGCACCCAGGGGAGACCTGGGAGCCTCAGAGAGCTTAAAGGCACTTGGCAGTGGAGGATGCTGAGAGCTCCCTGCAGGAGAAACCCTCCCAGCCCTGTGCATGGTAAGGCTCTGGGTGCAGGGCAATGCAGCTGCGGTTCCTGAAGGGATCTCCTCAAGCTGCTGCCTCGGACAGTCCATGGGATCTGTCAGGAGCACTCTCTTGGTTTCTCTGTGTAGATAAGGAGGATGTGCTGCAGAGCAGGGCTTCCCTCTGCGCCCTGCGAGGGCCAGGACAAGGCAGGTCCCTTGTCCCCGGGCTGGCTGCAGGGTGTGAATGTGGGTGTGCAGCCAGGGGTGCCCAGTGCTGCCCTTGCGAGCAGGGTCCCTGTGTGCTGGGCAGGGACTCTGCTGCCTGCCAGGGCAAGCACTCAGCCTGCCCGGGAGCTCACCACGGCGCTGGGGGAGAAGCTGGGGGAGAAGGAACAACCCCTGTCAGGAAAGGAAAAGTATTTGTGTGCACTGGAGAGGGTGCTGGGTGGGTCAGGGCTGCTCAGAGCTCCACATTGCTCTGAGCACGTTTGCAGAGGGTCCTTCTGAAAGACACTGAGGCACCGTCTGCCTTAGAAGGAAGGATCCTGAGCTCTGATGTTTTTCCCTCTTGGTGGGCAGGCTGGGCAGTGGGAGCTGGGAATTTACTTCTCTGCTTTGGAGGAGGCAGCGAGCGTCTTGTCAGGACTTGTGTGAGCTGCTCCTGAGCCCCTGCCCAGGCAGAGATGCCCCTGGGCAGAGCCCTGCTGCCGGGAGGGGTGTGCAGGGCACAGCTGAGCACACAGCCCATGGGATGGGCTCTGGGAGCCCTGAGAGGGAGCAGAGCTGGGCACAGAGCAGCAGCTGCTGGCAGGGACAGCTCCAGGCAGCAGAGACATGGGCAGGGAGTGGGGGGAAAGTGCAGCCCGGCCCTGGCGAGGGTGCGTTCAGGCAGCTCTCTTGGTGGCTGGCACTGGAGGTGGCTGCTGGCCATGCTGTGCTGGGCACAGTCCTTTGCTTCTCCCCATGAGAGCTCCCTGATCTGCCCTTTGAAACCGTGCTGCCCTGCTCTCAGCACAGGATAGTTGGTTGTTCTTATGATCAATTTGTGTGTGAAGGCAACTTACAGGCAGTGCAAATGGGAAAGGACTCTCAGTGGCTCTGCATTAAGCTAGAAAGAGCTGAGAACTTACGGCTGTATATTCTTCCGATTTTCAGTCATAAGTAGAATAGTTTATACCCCTATAAAAAAACCTCAGGAGTGTTATGCTAATAAATAAATAACAGACAAAATGATCCTAAGGCCATGCCGAGCCTCTCTTGTGCAGCCCAGACTCATCCAAGTCATATGTGCGAGTACTGAACTTTACAACCAAGTTGAATTTCATCTGATATCCCTTGTGAACATCAGGGCTGGACAAAGCCTGCTTCAGAGCAAAGCTGACTCCATGGCAGCACATGGGCAGAGGTCCTGCTCCTCACATAACTCCCAGCCAGCACAAACCAGAGAAAGGAAATGCATTTCAATTGGGCGGATTTCTATGAGGAATGCCGTGGATTTGCTCCAAAGTTTGCCATAATTTCTCCCTCTCCTTTTCCATGGAACAGGTTCCATGCCCAGAAGCAGCAGATGTACTTCTTCATCCTCAACCTCTCCCTGCTGGACCTGGGCTGCATCTCCACCACTGTCCCCAAATCCATGGCCAATTCCCTCTGGAACACCAGGGCCATCTCCTACACAGGTTGTGCTGCACAGGTCTTTTTCTTTCTCTTATTCATTTCAGCAGAGTATTTTCTCCTCACTGCCATGTCCTATGACCACTACGTGGCCATCTGCAAGCCCCCGCACTATGGGACCCTGCTGGGCAGCAGAGCTTGTGTGCACATGGCAGCAGCTGCCTGGGGCACTGGGTTTCTCTGTGCTCTTTTGCACACAGCCAATACATTTTCACTACCCCTCTGCCGAGGCAATGCTGTGGAGCAGTTCTTCTGTGAAATCCCCCATATCCTCAAGCTCTCCTGCTCACATTCCTACCTCAGGGAGGTTGGCTCCTTGTGCTAAGTGTCTGTTTGGCTGTCCTGGTTTGAGCAGCAGCAGTCAGTTTTCTCCTTCTTAGGAGCTAGTACAGTGCTGTGTTTTGATCTTTTGGCCTGGGAACAGTGCTGATAACGCTGATGTTTTCAGTTGCTGCTCGAATGTTTGGTCTGGCCAAGGACTTTGTGAGCCTCATGCTCTGCCAGGGAGGAGGGGAGGCTGGGAGGAAGCAGAGACAGGACACCTGACCCCAACTGACCAAAGAGGTATTCCATACCACAGCACGTCATGCCCAGGATGTAACTTGGAGTGACCCGGAAGGGGGAGAGGGACTGCAGGGTTGGAGGAGGTATCGGTCGGTGCTTGGCTGGGGGGAGTGGGGTGAGTTATTGGTCGGCTGGTGTTGAGGTGTTGTATTCTTTCCTCTTGTTATTTCCTTTAGCACTATTATTATTGGTGGTAGCAGCAGTGATTTGTGTTATACCTTAGTTACTGAACTGTTCTTATCTCAACCCGTGGGAGTTGCATTCTTTTTGGTTCTCCTCTCCGTCCCTCCAGAAGCAGGGGGAGGGCAAGAAGGGGGGGAGTGAGTAAAAGAGGTTTGTGGTTGGGTTTAAACCACGACATTGGCACTTGGCTGTTTTGTGTTCATTGTGGTGTCCTATGTGCAGATCTTCAGGGCTGTGCTGAGGATCCCCTCTGAGCAGGGATGCCACAAAGCCTTTTCCACGTGCCTCCCTCACCTCGCTGTGGTCTCCCTGCTTGTCAGCACTGGCACGTTTGCCTACCTGAGGTCCCCTTCCATCTCCTCCCCTTCCCTGGATCTGGTGGTGTCAGTGCTGTACTCACTGGTGCCTCCAGTATTGAACCCCCTCATCTACAGCCTGAGGAACCAGGCGCTCAAGGATGCTGTGAGGAAGCTGGTGACTGGATGTGTTTCAGCAGCCACACACTGCCTGCTGTCCTCTGCAAAGGGCTTCCAGTGCAGTTCATGAGAAGCCAAGTCTGTCTTTGCTGCTTTACATTTGTTTTCCTGGTTCAATTTGTGATGATGTTGTCTTCATAGAAATGTCAGTTTCCATCTGTTCCTGCTTAAGTAGCCACTCGTGTTGTGTGAGCCACACACTTTGTGTCAGTGGTGGTCTCTAACTTTATTTAAGGGAAATAAATGATCCTGAAGAAACTTCTTCTCTTGATACGTCCTCACATGGCAGGAATGAAGGGGAATGAAATCGGCTTTCTGGCTGCTCCAGCTCTGGGATGGCTGCTCTGTGCCTGGAGCAGGAAGAGCTCTTGGGGAGCGCAAGGGCCGGGGCTGTTGTGCTGGTGTGGGGAGATGGGATGGCAGAGGGGGACTGCAGACCTCTCAGGGTGTCCTGGGCAGGAGAGCAGGGGACACAGGGGTCCCTGCAGGGGACTCCCCTGCAATGGCACAGGCTGGGGCTGCCTGGCTGGGAGCAGCCCGTGGGAACGGTCTGGGTGGGCAGGAGCTGGCCAGGAGGCAGCGTGTGCCCTGGCAGCAAGGGAGGACAGCAGCATCGCAGGCTCTATGGCCAGGAGCACGGCAGGAGATCAAGGAAAGGGATGCTCTAGGATACTCCATCCAGGTTTCAGATCCCCAGTTCAGGAACACTGTTGGCAAGCAGGAGTGGGTTTAGCAACGGGCCCTCAGAACAGGAAGGGAGGGACTGGAGCACAGTGCCTGTAGGGAGCAGCTGGGGGAGCTGGGCTTGTCCAGGCCGGAGAAGGGAAGGCTGATGGGAACCTGGGATCTTGGGAAGGGAAGTCTGTCAGGGAGTGACTGCCCGTGCCGGCAAGGAGGACTTGGAGAATACAGAGCCAGGCTCCTGTCCATGGTGCCTGGTGGGAGGACTAAAGGCGATGGGGGATAGTGACAGAGGAGAGGTTTAGCCAGGACAGAAGGAAACCTTGTTCCCATCGGCTCAGGCAAGTGCTGCATCAGGTCACCCAGAGAGGCTGTGCAGTCTCTGGCTTTGGGGTTTTCCAACTCAGGCTGTGTCAAGCCCTGAACCACATGTTCTGACCCTGTTCCTGATGGGTTGGACTCGAGACCTTGTGAGGTCCATTCCAACCTCTGTTGTTTCATGATCCTACAATGATGGGCTTATGAAGAGTCAGAAAGATGCTCTAAGTGCTGGAGCACGTCTCCAATGATGAGGAGGCTGAGAGAGCTGCAGGTATTAAGCCTGAAGAAGAGAAGGCTTCAAGGATACATCTGAGCAAGTTGCCCTGTCCTGGGTTCAGCAGTAGCAGTTATTTTTCTCCTTCTTAGTAGCTAGTGCAGTGCTGTGTTTTCATTTTTTGGCCTGGGAAGAGAGCTGATAACACCAATATTTTCAGTTGCTGCTCAAATGTTTGGTCTGGCCAAGGACTTTGTGTCCTAGTTACTAAACTGTTCTTATCTCAACCTGTGGGAGTTGCATTCGTTTCGATTCTCCTCTCCTTCCCCCCAGGAGCAGGGGAAGGGCAAGAAGGGGGGGAGTGAGTGGACAAGCTGTGTGGATCGGTTTAAACCACGACAGTTCTTTTTGGCGCCCAAAGTGGGGCACGAAGGGTTGAGATAACGACAGACATGATTGGATTAATGGTCGTCACAATGCTGATTTATTGGTTCTCAAAGTTGTTTCTCTTGATCTCACAGTTTCAGAATGTAGTACATTACTTAGAGCTGGTATTTGCTGTGATAGTGTTTATTAAGTATGGGGCCTGGGCTAAGGTTCTTGTTTCACTGTGCTTTATTGCAAAGACTTGGAATATGGGTGGACTCTGGCAGCAGGGAGAGATGGATGTGGCCGTGGAGTTGTATCTGGCTGTCCCGCTGCTCTTCACCGTCCTGGCCCTTGTCCTTGCCTCCATCTTCGTGAGGCTGCGGGGAGCCGAGGGGGAGCGGCCCCGGGACCAGGCGGCGGCGGGAGTGGTGCCCGAGGCCGGGAGGAAGGCGGCTGCTGAGCAGCGGGAGAAGGCAGCGGAGCAGCCGAGCCCCGCGGAGGAGCTGAGCCCTGCGGCCGAGCCCAGCACTGTGGCGGCCGAGAGCATCCCCCGGAAGCCGCCCGCTGAGCCCCAGGAGGATGCAGGAGCCCAGGCAGCATTTCCCAGCAAGGCAGAGGAGGAAGAGCTGCACCCAGGAAAAGAGAAGCTGGTGGTGGGAGAGCCGGCAAGCACAGCAGCTGCACCAGCCCCAGGGACAAGTACAGCAGCATCATTGGAGAGTTCTGAAGGGTTTGAATGGCCTGTGGGTACCCTTGGGACCTGCCTGCTCATCGTAATGGGGATCAGCATGTCAGCACACACACAGAGTGTGTTCTACCCACGACCATTTTGTCTGATCTCAAAAGTTAAGCAGAGTCAGGTTTGCTTCTTGTCTGGGGTTAGACCACAATATGGGAGGAACAAGAGATCTTCCCCAAGGCTGGACAGTCAGGAGTGGCAGGGTATGTGGGACAGTATGAGCCAGTATAGAATTTCATAGAATTTCATAGAATAGTTAGGGTTGGAAAGGACCTCAAGATCATCTAGTTCCAACCCCCCTGCCATGGACAGGGACACCTCACACTAAATCATCCCACGCAAGGCTTCATCCAACCTGGCCCTGAACACCGCCAGGGATGGAGCACTCAACCTCCCTGGGCAACCGATTCCAGTGTCTCACCACCCTAACAGGAAAGAATTTCCTCCTTACATCCAATTTAAACTTCCCCTGTTTAAGTTTGAACCCGTTACCCCTTGTCCTGTCACTACAGTCCCTGACGAAGAGTCCCACCCCAGCATCCCTATAGGCCCCTTTCAGGTACTGGAAGGCTGCTATGAGGTCCCCATGCAGCCTTCTCTTCTCCAGGCTGAACAGCCCCAACTTCCTCAGCCTGTCTTCATATGGGAGGTGCTCCAGTCCCATGATCATCCTCGTGGCCCTCCTCTGGACTTGTTCCAGCAGTTCCATGTCCTTTTTGTGTTGAGGACACCAGAACTGCACACAATACTCCAGGTGAGGTCTCACAAGAGCAGAGTAGAGGGGCAGGATCACCTCCTTCGACCTGTTGGTCACACTCCTTTTCATGCAGCCCAGGATACGTTTGGCTTTCTAGGCTGCGAGCGCACACTGAAGCCGGCTCATGTTCATTTTCTCATCGACCAGCACCCCCAAGTCCTTCTCTGCAGGGCCGCTCTGAATCTCTTCTTTGCCCAGTCTGTAGCTGTGCCTGGGATTGCTCCGACCCAGGTGTAGGACCTTGCACTTGTCATGGTTGAACTTCGTAAGGTTGGCATCAGCCCACCTCACAAGCGTGTCAAGGTCCCTCTGGATGGCATCCCTTCCCTCCAGCGTATCAACCGGACCACACAGCTTGGTGTCATCGGCAAGCTTGCTGAGGGCACACTCAATCCCACTGTCCATGTCAGCGATGAAGATGTTAAACAAGACCGGTCCCAACACCGATCCCTGAGGGATCTCGTTACCAGACTCCTTACCAGTCTCCAGCCGGGCATCGAGCCATTGACCACAAGTCTTTGTGTGCGGCCGTCCAGTCAGTTCTTTATCCACCGAGTGGTCCAGCCATCAAATTGATATCTCTCCAATTTAGAGAGAAGGATGTCGTGTGGGACAGTGTCAAACGCTTTGCACAAGTCCAGGTAGATGACATCAACTGCTTTACCCTTATCCATCAATTCTGTAGCCCCATCATAGAAGACCACCAAATTGGTCAGGCAGGATTCCCACTTAGTGAAGCCATGCTGGCTGTCACCAAGCACCTTGTTGTTTTTCATGTGCCTTAGCATGCCATCCAGGAGAATGTGCTCCAAGATTTTACCAGGCACAGAGGTGAGACTGACTGGTCTGTAATTCCCTGGGTCTTCCATTTTCCCCTTCTTGAAAATGGGGGTTATATTTCCCTTTTTCCAGTCATCGGGAACTTCACCTGACTGCCATGATTTTTCAAATACGATGGCCAGTGGCTGAGCAACTTCATTCGCCAGCTCCTTCAGGACCCGCGGATGGATTCCATCAGGTCCCACGGACTTTTGCGCGTTCAGATTTTGAAGATGGTCTCGAACCAGATCCTCTCCTACAGTGGGCCCAAGGTCTTCGTTCTCACAGTCCCTGCGTCTACCTTCTAAGAACTGGGTGGTGCAGTCAGAGGCTTTGCCAGTGAAGACTGAGGCAAAGAAGTCATTCAGAACCTCAGCCTTCTCCAAATCCTGTGTAGCCAGTTCTCCCGAAAGCTTCCTCAGGGGGCCTGTGTTGTCCCTAGTCTGTTTTTTGTTTGCTACATACCTGTAGAATCCCTTCCTATTATCCTTAACATCCCTGGCTAGGTTTAATTCTAACCGGGCCTTAGCCTTCCTAACCTGGTCCCTAGCTTCCCGGACAACATCCCTGTACTCTACCCAGGCTGCCAGTCCTTGCTTCCATTTTTTATAAGCCTATTTTTTCCTTTGAATTTTCCTCAGCAGCTCCTTATCCATCCAAGGAGGTCTCCTGGCCCTTCTGCTGCACTTCCTTGTAGTTGGGATGCAGCACTCCTGAGCTTGCAGCAGGTGATCCTTGAATATCAACCAACAGTCTTGGGCCCCCCTGCCCTCCAGGGCTATATCCCACGGAACCTCACTAAGCAGGCTCCTGAAGAGGCCAAAGTCTGCTCTTTTGAAGTCCAGGGCAGTGAGCTTGCTACACGCTCTTCTCACTCTCCTGAGGATCTCAAATTCGACCATCTCGTGATCGCTGCATCCAAGGCTGCCCTGGAGTACCACATTCTCAACAAGACCTTCCCTGTTGGTGAGCACAAGGTCAATCATGGCACCTCTCCTTGTCGGCTCCTCTATTACTTGCAGAAGAAAGTTGTCTTCCACACAATCGAGGAACCTCCTGGATTGCTTGTGCCGTGCAGTGCCATCATTCCAACAGATGTCAGGGTGGTTGAAGTCCCCCATGAGAACAAGGGCCTGCAAGCGTGAGGCTTTTCCTATCTGTCTGTAGAGTGCTTCATCCACAGGTTCTCCTTGATCAGGCGGCCTGTAACAGATCCCCACAGTAATGTCTCCCACGGCTGTTTTCCATTTAACCCTGACCCACAAACTCTCTGTAAACTGCTCACCTGCCCCCAGACAGAGTTCCATACTCTCCAGCCTATCCCTAACATAAAGGGCAACTCCCCCTCCCCACCTGCCAGGCCTGTCCTTTCTAAAGAGCCTGTAACCTTCCATTCCAACACTCCAGTCATAGGAGCCATCCCACCATGTTTCTGTGATGCCTATTATATCATACCCCCGTAGATGTGCACACATCTCTAATTCCTCTTGTTTGTTCCCCATGCTACGGGCGTTTGTATAGAGGCACCTGAGACGAGCTCCAATTGAAGCTGAGTTGTTGGCTGGAGTAGCTGGAATATATCTACATTGTTCCGAGCATTTATTATAGGTGCTGGCAACTGAGTGGGTGTGTTGGGATGGAATGATGCCCCTCTCCCCAAACACATCTAGTTTAAAGCCTCCTTGACCAGTCTGGCAAGCCTCCTACCAAAACTGTTCTTCCCCTTCTTTACCAGAGCAGCTCCACCAGCCCCCAGTAGATCTGGCCTACTAACTTCAGTCTTATGTTCAAGACACCCAAACCCCTGACTATGACACCACCCTTTTAACCATTTATTAACCTGGCCAATCCTCCTAGCTTTTTCTTGGTCCTCCCCTGTGTCCTGGAGAATTGACGAGAAGACTATCTGAGCACCGGAGCCCCTAACCACCTCTCCCAGGGCTCTGTAGTCTTTCTTTATGGTCCCCAGTCTACTACTACCTATATCCCTAGCACCCACATGGATCACCAGGAGTGGGTAATAGTCCGTGGAACTTACTAGAGCAGGCAGCCTCTCTGTAACACCCCTGATCCATGCCCCTGGCAGGCAGCACACCTCCCTCGAGACGGGGTCAGGCCGACAGACGAGTGCTTCCGTCCCTTTCAAAGTAGATTCCCCTATTACTACGACCCGCCACTTTTTCTTTGTAGTGCCAGTAGAGATCTTAACCCGTGCATAATCTGGCTGTTTGTGGTGCAAGTGCTTTTCCTCGTTAGTCTCCTGCAGGACAGCAAAGCGGTTCTGCATGGGGACAACAGATTTAGGAGGAAGCTCCTTGCTTTTAATTGTCCTTTTCCTCCTTTTGTTATTTTTCTTTGTCACTAATTCCCAATTTCCTGGGTTGGTGGCCTCCTTCTTTCCTTCATGAGCTGGAGGGGAAGCTTGAGGCCCCCCCACAGTATGGGGCTGGAGCAAGCAGCCCTGCTTCCTCTCAGCTACCCTGACATCTTGCAGCCCGCTAATAGCATTCCGCAGCTCAGCCCCTGCTGCAGGAGGGCCTCCACCAGGGAGCACCGAGTGCAGCCCTGCCCATCGTGCACCTTTCCCTCACCAGACCAGTGCAGGCACCCTCTACACTCCGAGCTCTGCACTGCAGCCTCCCCTCTCATCTGCTCTGTCTGGGTGCCTATGCTGGCCACCGTCAGGGCAGCCAGAGCAGAGCTCCCAGAGCGGGTCCTGGCCATAGGACGGGTGCTCACCATCCCGCTCGCCTGCCTGCACGAACTGCCACACAAACTGCCTCGTCCCGCTCTGTCGCCGTGCTCCTGGTTGCTCGCGCTCCCTGGGGCAGGTTTTTAACCACTCAGGGTTGGTGCTGCGGCTCCTGGCTCCGCCCCCTGTGAGTCAGCGGCTCGCGTCCGCGGAGCTGCCGGCTCCTGGGCAGGTCCTGTTGAGGACTTGAAGCTCCCTCGATAGCTCTGGCTGCTCTGAGTTGAGGCTCCTGGACGCTGATCTCTCCCCCACTCCAGTGTTAAGGGCATCCTCTGTCGAGCTACTCACCTCAGCAATTGACCGGCAACGGTTGGTGATGCCCAGTTTGAATCTCCCGCCGCGGCTCCCCTCCAGTGCTTTGGAAGCATCGGAGATGGAAGGCAGCTGTATGGAGTCCCCAGCAACAAGCTGCAGAAACTGCTGAAGGGGACAGTGAATTATTTTGAGCCTGGTGGGCCCATGACACTTCAGGCCATCAGGGCAGAGATGCAACATAGAGATGGACTCATGACCGAGGGGTGGACTTAGCAATGGACACTATTGCCCAGGTTATTCACAAGTGTGAACACTGCACACAGCCTCTCCTGCTCTGAGAGACTGTTACAAGTGATGGAGCCTGCCATCATGGACCAGATGGACTCAGCAGCTTTATAGGGACTGGTCCATGCACTAAGAGTGTACTGAGGTAAGAGTGATGGCATAGTGAAAATGTGGGATCTAAGCATGACGTGAATGGTACGGAATAAGGGGTGGATAATGGCCTGGGTTCAGCAGTAGCAGTTATTTTTCTCCTTCTTAGTAGCTAGTGCAGTGCTGTGTTTTCATTTTTTGGCCTGGGAAGAGAGCTGATAACACCAATGTTTTCAGTTGCTGCTCAAATGTTTGGTCTGGCCAAGGACTTTGTGAGTCTCATGCTCTGCCAGGGAGGAGGGGAGGCTGGGAGAAAGCAGAGACAGGACACCTGACCCAAAACTAGCCAAAGAGGTATTCCATACCACAGCACATCATGCCCAGGATGTAACCGAGAGTTACCCCGGAAGGGTGGGGATAGCAGGGTTGGACGAGTTATCGGTTGGTGCTCGGCTGTGGGGAGTGGGGCGAGTTACTGGTCAGCTGGTTTTGAGGTGTTGTATTCTTTCCTCTTTTTATTTCCTTTGTCATTATTATTATTGGTGGTAGCAGCAGTGATTTGTGTTATACCTTAGATACTAAACTGTTCTTATCTCAACCTGTGGGAGTTGCATTCTTTTCGATTCTCCTCTCCGTCCCCCCAGGAGCAGGGGAAGGGCGAGAAGGCAGGGGGGGGAGTGAGTGGACAAGCTGTGTGGATCGGTTTAAACCACGACATGCCCATACCTAGACAGGGCCTACAGAAAATGTGGAGAGGGGCGTTTTACAAGGGTGTGCAGTGACAGGCCAAGGGGGAATGATTTTAAGCCGAAAAAGGGAGATTTAGCTTGGATATTAAGAGGAAGTCCTTCCCTGTCATGGCGCTGAGGCGCTGGCACTGAGTGCCCTGGGAAGCTGAGCTGCCCCATCCCTGGCAGTGTCCAAGGCCAGGTTGGATGTCAGTCAGCACTGCTCTCAAGCAGGGCTTTGTCCAGCTGTGGTGTTCAGAAGGAATGTCAGATAAAATCCAACTTGATTGTAAAGTTCACTACTTGTACTCATGACTTGGATGAGTCTGGGCTGCACAAGAGAGGCTTGGCATGGCCTTAGGATCATTTTGTCTTTGTTATTTATTTACTGGCATAACACTCCTGAGGTTTTTTTATAGGGGTATAAACTATTCCACTTATGACTGAAAATTGGAAGGGTATATAGCCGGAAGTTCTCAGCTCTTTCTAGCTTAATGCAGAGCCACTGAGAGTCCTTTCCCATTTGCCCTGTGCTTACACTTGCACTGCCTGTAAGTTGCCTTCACACACAAATTGATCTTAAGAACGCCCACAAACATCTGTTCTGTGCTGAGAGCAGGGCAGCACGGTTTCAAAGGGCAGATCAGGGAGCTCTCATGGGGAGAAGCAAAGGACTGTGCCCAGCACAGCATGGCCAGCAGTCACCTCCAATGCCAGCCACCAAGACAGCTGCCTGAACGCACCCTCGCCAGGGCCGGGCTGCACTTTCCCCCCACTCCCTGCCCATGTCTCTGCTGCCTGGAGCTGTCCCTGCCAGCAGCTGCTGCTCTGTGCCCAGCTCTGCTCCCTCTCAGGGCTCCCAGAGCCCATCCCATGGGCTGTGTGCTCAGCTCTGCCCTACACACCCCTCCCGGCAGCAGGGCTTTGCCCAGGGGCATCTCTACCTGGGCAGGAACCTACACCTGGCACTCAATGGATCCATCAGTGGTCCATGGAGAAACATGGTCAGCCCCTGAGGAAAGCCTTGAGAGCTTCGTAACTCTTCAGTTAGTTACTGGTGGCAATGAGCAGTGTGCAGGGAGGTGAGAGAGGGTAGAGAAGTCAGCAAGAAGCAAGGTGACGGTTCAGGGCTTTAACAAATCCTTACAAGCCGGACGGAGCCCAGCAATGGAGAGCAGTTGATGGCTGTAGGTGGAGGAGGAGTAGTGTTCCTGGAGTGTGGCTGCAGGCTCTGGACAAAGCAGAGGCTCTCTGAGAAGTTTCCCTCATGGGAACATGCCTCAGCGTGGCACATGGGGAATGGCCACTGCTGGGGGTGCCTGCGCACTGCTCATCATGCCCCATGAGCCGACCTTCCTGTCTCCCTCTCCTGCACTACCTGAACTTGCCCGGAATGCAGGAACCATCCCTGAGCCTGGAGAATGCAGGAGCCTCCTGCAGTGAGGTGTCGCTGCTGCAGGGGAAGTGCAAAGGTTCTGTGAGACACTTGTGAGTGCGGGCAGAGAGCAGGGTGTGAGCAGCAGAGAGGGTGCTACAGGCAGGAAGCGGTCCCAGATGAGGTGCCCTGTCCCCAGAGCATGGGATACCTTGCACCCAGGGACATCACCTTTCCTTTTGGATTTTGCAAAGAAGTTCTCGATCCGGGCCATTCCCTTTTCCTACTGCTCTCCCATGGTACTTAGTTCTCTATGCTGATGAACTCACCCATTCCTCTAGAAGCCTCCTTTAGATGGCCTTGCTGAGGGATATTCACACCACCTTCTGAACTGACACTGTAGGAGCAGCCTGCAACTACTTGAAATGCGGCTTCAGAGATGACGGAGGTTTTCTTGCTAGTGGGAAGAGAAGCAAACCTTTGCAAAGTGCAGCTTGGAAGGTTCAGACTCCAAGTTAGGAAAGAGAAATGTCTCTCAAAAGGTGGACTTGTGGTGCAAGAGGTCACCCATAGGGAGTCTGGCTCAGGCCATGACTTTGTGTTTCAAGAACAGACAGTGATGGGTGCAGAGATGTGACCAAAGGTACAGAAATGCCAGGTGAGAGCGAGGTGGGAAAGCAAGATGGGTGTCAACAGCCTGAAGGGGAAGGGGTGCAGGCGTGGGCCAGTGAAGGACAGCCTGAAGGGGAAGGGGTGCAGGCGTGGGCCAGTGAAGGACAGCCTGAAGGGGAAGGGGTGCAAGCATGGGCCAGTGAAGGACAGCCTGAAGGGGAAAGGGTGCAAGCATGGGCCAGTGAAGGACAGCCTGAAGGGGAGGGGGTGCGGGCATGGGCCAGTGAAGGACAGCCTGAAGGGGAAGGGGTGCGGGCATGGGCCAGTGAAGGACAGCCTGAAGGGGAAGGGGTGCAGGCATGGGCCAGTGAAGGACAGCCTGAAGGGGAAGGGGTGCGGGCATGAGCCAGTGAAGGACAGCCTGAAGGGGAGGGGGTGCGGGCATGGGCCAGTGAAGGACAGCCTGAAGGGGAAGGGGTGCGGGCATGGGCCAGTGAAGGACAGCCTGCAGCAGAGATGGCTGAGGATTCTGGCAAGGCTGAAAGGCCCAAAAGAACAAAAGGTCTCTGTCCCCTGGGCTATGGCCATTGCCTCCTTCCTAAAGGCCTGTAAGGAGAACTTTCATTCTCAGGATTTCAGGCTCTACTTCTCCAAGGGCTGTGGTCAGGGCTTGGCCTTTCTGCTTCATCAAACCAACCAAGGGTTTTCTCACCATCAGACACCTTCATTTTGCCTTTCTCTGCCTGTAATCACAGCCTCCACTTACTTGCTTTAACGAGTCCCTGGGGAGGCTTTGTCAGTAACAGCCCTCAGTGGGGCCCATTAATGCTGAAGGGACCTGGGGCTTTGTTTCTGACTTGGACTTCTTGGGAGGTTTCTTCAGCCTCCTCTCAGTACCTGAGGTTCATGAACTCAGCCCAAATACACCGTGGGGCTCATTAAACCCTGAGGAGCCATGTCTCACCCTGTGGATTTTGTCAAGTCTTCCAGATTGTCTTCCAGGGAACTGGGGACGTTTCCGAGTGCAGGAAGATTACAAAGAGCGTCTGATAAAAGTTATTTGAAGGGTTTATTTTATCACTTTTCAGTTTAGAAATTTCTATTCCACTGCCACTGATCGCGAGTGTCTCTTCCAGAGGCCTGCACAGGCAGGAAAAGCAGCCCTTCAGGTCCAGCGCTGCACTGAGCACCTCGCTCCTCACCTCCCCACCCAACATTGCTCTCATCGTCCACCCGGGACTTGCGTCGCTTCTCCTCACACCCGACTTCTCTACTGCAGCTGGCAGCTGGATGGTGCAGCTGCTGCGCACCAGCTCCCAGCCTGGCTGCCTTAGAGACCTGCCTGCACACAGGCACAGCAGGATTGTTCCTCTGGGCGAGCAAAGCAAAGCAAAGCAAAGCATGACAAAGTGTCCTACACAGTAAAGTACACTCGGGCACCACGTGCCTGGTACGAGCAGCGCCTCGCGGGGTCCCGTTCCTACACAGGGATAATCTCATGAGGAAGGGTTTAGAGACACAGGTAGATACAAAGCGGTAGCTGTGAACATGATTAAAGAGTTGTGCAAGGAGACGATTAGACCATAGAAAGACCTTTCCTGCCTGAAGCTCAAAGCAGCAGCTTAGGGAGAGGGCTCTGAATGAACAAAGAGTGAGGGGAGGAGACAAGTGGAGAATAACGGACAGGGCCTTTGTCTGGACAGCCTGCTGAAAAGAGGCCTTCAGAGCTGGTCATTGTGTCCTGGACAGGAGAAAATCTGTGAAAGAGGAGAGGAATGAAGGACGTGGTGTAACAGGCAGGACAGTGGCAGTGCAGTTACAGGGGAACATCAGCATTCCTTGGGATCCCCCTTGAAAAGGTCATTGGATTGGCAGAGGTGTCTTGGGAAAGAGGACAAGGACGTGTTGCACTTATCTTTGATAAAGGCCTAAGTGCAACCCAGGGGAGCGCAGGCTATACAAGCTGCCTTTGGTGAGGCGTGTGTGTTGTGGTTTAAACCCAGCCACACAGCTCGTCCACTCACTCCCCCCACTTCTTTCCCTCCCTCGACTCCCGGAGGGATGGAGAGGAGAATTGAAAAGAATGCAACTCCCACGGGCTGAGATAAGAACAGTTTGGTAACTAAGGTGTAACACAAATCACTGCTGCTACCGCCAATAATAATGATAAGGGAAATAACAAGGGAAGAAAATACAACACCTCACCACCCACCGACTGATAACTCTCCCCACCCCAGCCCAACCGAGCACCAACTGATACCTCGTCCAACCCTGCAGTGCCCTAGCTCTTCTGGGTAACTCCCATTACATCCTGGGCATGACAGGCTGTGGTATGGAATACCTCTTTGGTCAATTTGGGTCAAGTGTCCTGTCTCTGCTTCCTCCCGGCTTCCCCTCCTCCCTGGCAGAGCATGAGGCTCAGAAAGTCCTTGGGCAGACCAAACATTTTGAGCAGCAACTGAAAACATCGGCGTTATCAGCGCTGTTCCCAGGCTGAAAGTCAAAACACAGCGCCGCACCAGCTACTAAGAAGGAGAAAAATGACTGCTGCTGCTGAACCCAGGACAGCGTGCCAGCACCAGAGTCCTCTTGGGTGACACCTCTGGTCTCCTAAAAGCCATGCGAAGGGTAACTGCTGCCTGGCCAAGCTGAGAGCCTGCAGCTGTGCGTGAGGAGGCAAAGAGTGGATGTGGTTTCCTCCAGCTTCAGCACAGCTCTTGGCATGGTCTCCCTCAACACTGCTCTGCCCAAGGGAAGCCATTGCAACCTGGGTGGGTGGATAAAGGAGGGTGAAGCACTGGTGTCAGCAGAAACAGCTCCAAGAGCTGAGGAGCCACCAGGGACATCCCAAGCACCAGGAGATGCAGGTGCCTGCTCCCGGGCTGTCACCTCCGAAGCCACCACGACACCACAAGGAGCAACATCAGCCAGGGCCCTTCTCCTGCCCCGGTACCCGCAGAGCCAGCGGTGCCACCATCACCGGGAATGCTGCGCGGCTCCCGCGGGCGTTAGCGGAAGCTCCAAGGGCAGCTCAGCACTGTGGAATGTCCGGTGGGTTTCCGCTGCCGTTGCCAGAGCCCGCCAGGACCTTTGCTGTGTTCACCTGCGGCTTCCAGAGTGCCCCGGGGTCTTCCTGGTCACCATGGGCCCTGGTGCCCCTGGAATAGCTGGAGGGCTTTCGAGCTCCACCACAGCACCTGGGCTGCTGCCTCTGCCTAGAGCGCACATCCAGGTGCCGCGGGCACACCAGGTCCGTGCTGTCCTGCGGAGCGCCGGCGAGCCCACACAGGTTGTGCCAGATCCCGCCAGGCCCTGCCACCTTCCGCAACGCCTGGCGGGCTCCTGGAGGTGCTGCAGGGCCCGCAGCGCTGGTACAGCCAGTGGGAGCCGAGCGGGCATTGCAGGAGGTGGCAAATCCCGGGAGGGCTCTGGCCGCGCCTGCAGAAGCCCGGCAGGGATTGCGGCAGGGGGCAATAGAGCTGGCGGGTTCTGGTAACCCTGCAGCAGCCCTGCAGGGGCAGAGCGCAGGCCCCTGCCTGCAGCGTGAGGAGGAAGCGGGATCCAGCAGTGCCAGCATCCAGCTGGTGGCAGTCCCTGGCCCCGACCCTGCCCAGGCCTGGGGGAGCCCTCACTGCCCGCTCTGCAGTGGCTGCCCCAGGCACCCCTCGGCTGGCTCCAGCGCAGAGCTGCTCTCCTGGGGAGCCCCCACCTCACCCCAATTTCCCCCTGGGGTGGCTGCGGGGTCTCTGTGCCCCCCTGCGGGATGGAGGGATGTGGGCAGGGGGAGGGAAGGGCAGCGCAAGGGACGTGACCACACTGGGCATGTCACAGACCGGCTCACAAAGGGCCCCGCTGTGACTCCGCCGCCAAGGGCAGGAGGCGCAGGGCGTCCAGTGCAGGCTGGCCCTGGAGCTGGGATAGTCCCTGTGCCAGGAGCTGTCCTGCTCTCGGGAACCTTCCCTGCAGCTCTCCTTGTACCCAGCCCGGGTGTGCTGGGCTTCCTCCATCTGCCATGGCCCTCGGTGGGGAGCGGGGGCACTTGCTGGATCTGCTGCTGCACACCTGAAGGGAAATGGACTTGGAGCTGTGCCTCACTGTGCTTCACCGGGGAATGGTCCAGAGAAGTCATCCTTGGGGGGTAACTGAAAGGGCCTCTTTAAGGACCAATGGTAATTAATCAGGGACTGAATTAAAATCAAATGGGAATCCAATGGTGGTTAAGCAATGACTGAATTGTATTTCAACAGCGGTTTCACAATGTCTTGAAAATGATGTTAATAACAATTCAGACGGTGATTTAGACATCACAGACGGTCCTGTATTTTGTGGCAGTGGCAGTGGCATGTTTTGTGGCGGTGCTGTGAGCTCAGGCCAGGACATGCAAAGGGCATTTCTGTGGCAGAGCTGGGCTCCAAGGCAGAGTTCCAATAAAGAAAGGTGATCTCCCCCGGCAGTGCCTGAACGTTCAGGTCTTCTCTCACAGGTGCTGTCAAGAACACTCTCAGCAGCGTACCCTGACGAGGAAAACCCCAGTGACAGCTCCAGTGGGTGCCTGTGCAGGAGGGGGGTGCAAGCAGTGTCCCTGGCACAGCCAGGCCTCCTGGCGCAGAACTGAAGCACCAGCAGAGCAGGGCCTGGTCGGTGACCTTGCTTGCTTGCTGCCCTGGCAAGGTGCCCCAGGGCAATCGTCACACACCAGCCCCTTGGAACCGCCATTCCCAGCACTGGCCTCTCACCAAAGCTCCAGCAAGGGACAACTCCACGGCAGGGACAACTCATGCCTACGTCAGAAGTTTGCACTGTACAGGGGAGACGTAAGCATGCACACAGTGTGCGGTCGGGGAGATGAGCCCAGGGGAGCGCAAACACCCTCAGCTGTTCCTTGGGGTTCCATGAAGGCCAGTGGGGCAGACAGTGTCTTGAGGTCACTTCCCTGTGATAGCAACGTGCCTTGGGAACCTACCTGAATGCAGCACTGGGATGTGCTTCCTCGAGCCAAGGTCCCCGTGCCCATTCCTTGTGCTGCTGGGCCCCCAGGTGAGTGCAGAGCAGGGCGGCAACAGCGCAGGGCTGAGGTGCCTCCAGCCTCTGGCAGTGGCAGCAGGAGGCCAGAGAGACACTGCTGCTGCAGTGCAGGGCTCTGTGTGTGCACAGGGAGGACTCGTGTCCCTGAACAGCCCTGAGTGTATGAGGCTGGGCTTAAACCATGACAGGAGTGCATGAGGACAGCTCGGATGTGGACACCAGGGCCCTGCCATTGCTGGGTGTGACCCCAGGAACAGCCCCCAGTGTCCCAGCGGGATTTTTCTCACATGCCTTGGGCAGGCCCATGGCGAACGCTCACATCATCCTTTCTGGATTGCGCCCTCAAACGTGTCAGAGCCATCAGAGAGCTTCTGGGGTCCTTGGAAAAGGCGGACATCAAACCTTTCCTCACAAAGGGCAAGAAGGAGGCTCCTGGTAATCCCAGGCTGGGCAATTCAGCCCAGTCCCTTGGAAGGTGATGGACCAAATACACCTGCAGCCACTTCTAGGTGCTTGTAGGACAAGAAAGCGATTGCCAAACCTGTGTGGGTAGGGGAAAAAAGGGCATGTTTTGTACCTGGATCATTAATAATCTCTTTATAGCCAGTTGGTGATCTCTGGGCTGAAGAAACGAATGATGGAGTGAGTGGGAAGCGGGCTGGTGGATCAAGCCCAAATGTCACCAGTGGTAGATTCCTCCTGGCAGCCACTTACCAGTGACACCCCTCAGTGCAAGCAGCTGGGCCAACACTGTTGATTGTCTTTATTAGCTCCCTGTCTAATATGATGGAGTGCCTTTTCAGCTGCTTGGTGGATGACAGCAGGAAAGGAAGAGCCTTTGAATGATCTCACCCGGTTAACCCTGCCTTGAGCAGGGTAGGCAGACAAGACAATGTTCAGGGGTCTTTTCCAAACTGAGTTATTCCAGGATTCAATGAATCTTTTCTTTGGAGAGACGGAATAGACAGAGGAAGAAGGAAGAGCAAAAAGGCAGGTTTCTTTCTTTTTACTGAATCTGTGTTTTTTTTGAATTTATGTCCTGGGTTCAGCAGCAGCAGTCATTTTTCTCCTTAGTAGCTGGTGCAGTGCTGTGTTTTGACCTTCAGCCTGGGAACAGAGCTGACAACACCAATGTTTTTAGTTGCTGCTCAGTGATGTTTACTCTGACCAAGGACTTTCTGAGTCTCATGCTCTGCCAGGGAGGAGGGGAAGCCAGGAGGAAGCAGAGACAGGACACCTGACCCAAACTAGCCAAAGAGGTATTCCATACCACAGCACGTCATGCCCACAATATAAACTGGGGGCAGTTACCCAGAAGGTTAGATCACTGCTCGTGCTGGGCTGGGTATCGGTCAGCGGGTGGTATACTCTTCCCTTGTTACTCACCTTATCATTAGCATTACTGGTGGTAGCAGTAGTGGTTTGTGTTGTACCGTAGTTACTGGGCTGTTCTTATCTCAACCCGTGGGAGTTACATTCTTTCCATTCTTTTCCCCATCCCTCCGGGACTGGGGAGGAAGAAGGGGGGGATGTGAGAGAGCAGCTGCATGGCTGACTGAGCTTAAACCACGACAGTGCTTTTTGGTGCCCAACGTGGGGCCTGGCAAGCTCAGTCAGTAGAGCATGGGACTCTTAATCCCAGGGCATGGGTCAGAGTAAACATTACTGAGCAGCAACTAAAAACATCGGTGTTATCAGTGCTGTTCTCAGGCTGAAAGTCAAAACACAGCACTGCACCAGCTACTAAGAAGGAGAAAAATGACTGCTACTGCTGAACCCAGGACACTTCATTTTTTATTTTATTTCAGCATAATTTTCATTACATTCTATTATAATATTATAACATTATAAAAACAAGTGAGGATTAGGGTCAGGAACAGGGGTTTACGTCAGGGTTTAGGGTTAGGGTTTAGGGTTTGTTTCAGGCCACAGCATCACAGCAGGGGGAGGACAAGGACATGAGGTGCTTGGGGGATGCCAGTGGTGTTTTGGGGGCTCTGGGGATGTTTTAGGGTGTCCATTAGGTGTTGTGCAGGTGGTTTGGAGGTTTTATTTAGGTCTCTCAGGGGTATTTCTGGGTGTTATGGTGGTGTTTTAGAGTGGTCCACTAGAGCACGTTGCTCCAAGTGCCTTCCAACCCGGCCTTGAACACAGCCAGCGATAGGACAGCCACAGCTTCTCCGGGTACCCTGTGCCAGTGTCCCACCACCCTCAAAGGGAACAACTTCCTCCAAATGTCCAACCTAAATCTCCCTTTTCTCAGCTTAAAGCTATTCCCCCTTGTCCTGTCACTGCACACCATTGTAAAAAGCCCCTCACCCGATTTCTTGTAGGCCCTGTTTAGATATGGGCAGATTGCTAAAACGTCTCCCTGGAAACTTCTCCAGGCTCAACACCCTCAGCTCTTTCAGCTTGTCTTCCCCAGAGACCTGCTCCAGCCCTCAGAGCACCTTTGTGGCCCTTCATAATCCCATCATTGTAGGATCAGAAGAGAACAGAGGCTGGAAGGGACCCCAGGAGGTCTCAAGTCCAACCTGTCAGAAAAAGGCTCAGAGCAAGTGGTTCAAGGCTTGATTCAGGCCGAGCTGGAAATCCCCAAGGCCAGAGACTGCACAGCCTCTCTGGGTGACCTGATGCAGCACTTGCCTGAGCCGATGGGAACAAGGTTTCCTTCTGTCCTGGCTGAACCTCTCCTCTGTCACTATCCCCCATCACCTTTAGTCCTCCCACCAGGCACCATGGACAGGAGCCTGGCTCTGTATTCAGAGCTGGAGCAGCCAGAAAGCTGATTTCATTCCCCTTCATTCCTGCCATGTGAGGACGTATCAAGAGAAGAAGTTTCTTCAGGATCATTTATTCCCCTTAAATAAAGTGAGAGACCACCACTGACACAAAGTGTGTGGCTCACACAACACGAGTGGCTACTTAAGCAGGAACAGATGGAAACTGACATTTCTATGAAGACAACATCATCACAAATTGAATCAGGAAAACAAATGTAAAGCAGCAAAGACAGACTTGGCTTCTCATGAACTACACTGGGAGCCCTTTGCAGAGGACAGCAGGCAGTGTGTGGCTGCTGAAACACATCCAGTCACCAGCTTCCTCACAGCATCCTTGAGCGCCTGGTTCCTCAGGCTGTAGATGAGGGGGTTCAATACTGGAGGCACCAGTGAGTACAGCACTGACACCACCAGATCCAGGGAAGGGGAGGAGATGGAAGGGGACTTCAGGTAGGCAAACGTGCCAGTGCTGACAAGCAGGGAGACCACAGCGAGGTGAGGGAGGCACGTGGAAAAGGCTTTGTGGCGTCCCTGCTCAGAGGGGATCCTCAGCACAGCCCTGAAGATCTGCACATAGGACACCACAATGAACACAAAACAGCCAAGTACCAAACAGACACTTAGCACAAGGAGCCCAACTTCCCTGAGGTAGGAATGTGAGCAGGAGAGCTTGAGGATCTGGGGAATTTCACAGAAGAACTGCTCCACAGCATTGCCTCGGCAGAGGGGTAGTGAAAATGTATTGGCTGTGTGCAAAAGAGCACAGAGAAACCCAGTGCCCCAGGCAGCTGCTGCCATGTGCACACAAGCTCTGCTGCCCAGCAGGGTCCCATAGTGCAGGGGCTTGCAGATGGCCACGTAGCGGTCATAGGACATGGCAGTGAGGAGAAAATACTCTGCTGAAATGAATAAGAGAAAGAAAAAGACCTGTGCAGCACAACCTGTGTAGGAGATGGCCCTGGTGTTCCAGAGGGAATTGGCCATGGATTTGGGGACAGTGGTGGAGAAGCAGCCCAGGTCCAGCAGGGAGAGGTTGAGGAGGAAGAAGTACATGGGGGTGTGGAGGTGCTGGTCGCAGGCTGTGCTGGTGATGATGAGGCCGTTGCCCAGGAGCGCAGCCAGGGAGATGCCCAGGAAGAGCCAGAAGTGCCAGAGCTGCAGCTCCCGCCTATCTGCGAATGGCAGGAGGAAGAAATGGGTGATGGAGCTGCCGTTGGACATCTGGTGCTTCTGGGCATGGGGCACTGTCAGAGGAGAAACAGGCAGTGACAGGTTACAGGAGACTGCTCAGGATAAAACCAGTTCATTTCCCATAAGATTTCTACAATCCCCTCAAGTTCAAATGCATTTCCCCATTCCTGGTGCTGGTGGCTGAGTGTCCTGGCAGAAGCACTGTGGCTTCAAGGACTCAGCTCTGTGCCGCTGCAGGGATTTTACAAAGCTGCTTTGTGAAAGCTCCTATACCCACGAGGGATGTCAGATGTATCAGAGGTTCAGTGCCTGCACTCACAACTATGAAGATGCTGGCTGCAGAGCAGAGCCTCAGCGTGACTTTGTTAGGAATTTCTCAGAAGTTTCTCATCTGACAAGTGCTATTTTAGGTGTAGAAATCCTATTTTTTGTAACTGCCCATGTGGTCAGTATTAGGACAGGACAGATGAAAGGGCTCAGCAGACCGTGGATTAGTGCATAGTCTGGAGAGCTGCAGAGTCCATCACTCTTGTTCCCAGCTGCCCTGCACTTGTCCTATTACTGCGCACACAGATAAATAGAGAAAAGGAGAAAGAATGAGATAAAGAACAACTGGTAGGGAGCCCTGCTGACTCAAAGGGCAGAACTTCACACTCCCAGCCCTTGGTGCAGCTGTGATAAACAGAGCAGGAAGCCAAGGACTCTGAGGGCAGAGTGCCGACCCCAAGGGAAGGCTTTGTGCTCCCAAGGACCCTATGGGAGACCTGTGCCTGTCTGGGGGCAGGTCGCAAGCCCAGCAGGACAGGCAGAGCAGACAGGGAACTGCAGAGGAGATGTTCTAGTGAGACAGTCAGCTCCTTGCCCAGCACAGCATGGCCAGCAGCCACCTCCAGTGCCAGCCACCAAGAGAGCTGCCTGAACGCACCCTCGCCAGGGCCGGGCTGCACTTTCCCCCCACTCCCTGCCCATGTCTCTGCTGCCTGGAGCTGTCCCTGCCAGCAGCTGCTGCTCTGTGCCCAGCTCTGCTCCCTCTCAGGGCTCCCAGAGCCCATCCCATGGGCTGTGTGCTCAGCTGTGCCCTGCACACCCCTCCCGGCAGCAGGGCTCTGCCCAGGGGCATCTCTGCCTGGGCAGGGGCTCAGGAGCAGCTCACACAAGTCCTGACAAGACGCTCGCTGCCTCCTCCAAAGCAGAGAAGTAAATTCCCAGCTCCCACTGCCCAGCCTGCCCACCAAGAGGGAAAAACATCAGAGCTCAGGATCCTTCCTTCTAAGGCAGACGGTGCCTCAGTGTCTTTCAGAAGGACCCTCTGCAAACGTGCTCAGAGCAATGTGGAGCTCTGAGCAGCCCTGACCCACCCAGCACCCTCTCCAGTGCACACAAATACTTTTCCTTTCCTGACAGGGGTTGTTCCTTCTCCCCCAGCTTCTCCCCCAGCGCCGTGGTGAGCTCCCGGGCAGGCTGAGTGCTTGCCCTGGCAGGCAGCAGAGTCCCTGCCCAGCACACAGGGACCCTGCTCGCAAGGGCAGCACTGGGCACCCCTGGCTGCACACCCACATTCACACCCTGCAGCCAGCCCGGGGACAAGGGACCTGCCTTGTCCTGGCCCTCGCAGGGCGCAGAGGGAAGCCCTGCTCTGCAGCACATCCTCCTTATCTACACAGAGAAACCAAGAGAGTGCTCCTGACAGATCCCATGGACTGTCCGAGGCAGCAGCTTGAGGAGATCCCTTCAGGAACCGCAGCTGCATTGCCCTGCACCCAGAGCCTTACCATGCACAGGGCTGGGAGGGTTTCTCCTGCAGGGAGCTCTCAGCATCCTCCACTGCCAAGTGCCTTTAAGCTCTCTGAGGCTCCCAGGTCTCCCCTGGGTGCCTGCAGGCAGTGCCCCAGCCCTGCTCCTGGGCAGAGCTGTTTCTCTGCAGCGCTGCCTGCTTGCCAGCATCTGTCTGCGTCCCAGGAGCCCGGCCCAGCTCAGCAGCAGAGGCCCAGCCCAAGGTGGCTCTGCCTCTGCCCCTCTGAGGTTCATCCAGGCCTCCCTGGGGCTCCAGGGGAACCCTATGGGAAAGAGCCTGAAGCAAGCACTGATGCTCCCTCTGTCAGCTGGAGACACACTGCCTTCCTGCAGTGCCGTTTCTGTGATGAGAGACAGAGTTTGGTCTGAACATCAGCTTTTCTTAGAATTACAGAATCATTTAGATTGGAAAAGACTCTTAAGAACATTGAATCCAACCAATAACCAAACACTGTCAAGTGCACCACTGAGCCATGTCTTTAAGTGCTACACCTACATGTCTTTTAAATACCTCCATGTATATAAAAGGTCTTTTTATATACCTAAGAGGTCTTTTATATACCTCCAGGGATGGTGACACAACCACTTGTGCGGGCAGCCTGTTTCTTGTTCCATCATCAGACAGCACAGCCAGGCCAGTCCACGATGGCATCTCCTTTACCCCTGCTGAATGAGATGCTGAGGCATCTCATCCTGGGATTGTAGCCCTGAGACTGGAAGGGGTCTCAGCTCCCTCCCATGAACACCACAAACCCACATGAGGTCTCACTTCCTCCGAAGGTGAAATTGTACCACTGTATAGATGAGGTCTTAACCAGAGGAGATTGCCCCACAGAGGCATGGGAAGCAGCAACAGCACTGTGGGAAGCACTACACGATGTCAAAGTTCCACCTGGGTAATGTCAGAAACCAAGCAGAAAGCAGCAGATCAATGCTCCCACCCAGCTGGGTGTTGGCCACAAATTTACACATCCCAGTAGGGAGTAGCATGCACCAGTTTGAACCAGTACAGACCAATATAGGCCACTATGGCCCCAGATACTGCTGGGGGTTCAATAGACCCTGCCGCAGGTCTTCCTGTTTGCAGCTGTGCTCAACTCCCAATCCCTCCCAGTGCTGCCACTACCTGCTGCAGGTGCTCCCAGTCCCTCCCAGTGCTCCCAGTCCCTACCACAGGTGCTCCTGCTCATCCCCCACACGGGCTGGGCGGATGCTGGAGGCTATGAGGGGGCTCATCCCGGTCTCTTTGTATCACAGCCCTGGAACCGCTGCTGCATGAGGGCGATCGCGGCCTCCGTTCTCTGGCGGCACAGGCCGTGCTCATCCTCAGCAGCGCACCAGAGCGGCGGAGCCTGGGACGCCGCCTGCAGGCGCTCTGCTGCTGGGAATGGCGCAGTTTTCCTTAGGGAAAAGGATGGCGAAGACAAACCCGGAAAAAAAAAGGAGCTCCGGAGACCGAAGGGCAGCACCTCAAACACACCCAAACAGCCCAAAACACAGCAAAAATCCCTCCAAACGACCTTGTTCTGCTTCTTCTATGGGATGCAGGGTCAGAGCCTCAAAAGTGCCCCAAAACAGCCCAAAATAGCTCAAAACAAACCCCAAACCACCCCAAAACCACCCAAAAACATCCTGAAACTCCACAAAAATCCACCTTGTCCTGCTTCTCCTATGGAATAAAGGGTCAGAGCTCCAAAACAGACCCAAAACACCCCAAAAACATGCCAAAACCAACCCAAAACCATCTTGACCTGATTCTCCCATGGGACACAATTTCAGTGCACCAAAGAAGCCCCAAAACACCCCAAAAACACCTTGTCCTGCTTCTCCTATAGGATACAGGGTCAGAGAACCAAAACAGCCCCGAAACACCCCACAACACCCCAAAACCACCTTGCCCTGCTTCTCCTATGGGATACAGGGTTAGACGCCCAAAACAGCACCAAAATGGACCCAAAACAGCCCAAAACAACACCCAAAACACACAAACCCACCCCAAGCCCTCTATGAGTCAGTACAGAGATAAAATACTGGCCACTTTTCTCGTTCAGCAATGCTCAGGGCCAGTTGGGTGACTTTCACCCAAAACAGACCAAAACCACACCAAAACAACACTGAAAACACCTTGTCCTGCTTCTCACATGAGATACATGGTCAGAGCCACAAAAGAGAACAAAACCAGGCCCAAGAACCCCCAAAACACCCCAAACCCACTTTGCCCTGCTTCTCCTATGGGATACAGGGTCAGAGCCCCTAAACACCCCAAAAAGAGCCCCAAAACAACCCCAAAACACCCCAAAACCACCTTGTCCCTATTCTCCTATGGGATACAGGGTCAGAGCCTCAAACCAGCCCCAAACCAGTCCCAAAACAACCCAAAACAGCAAAAAAAAATCATCCCCAAAGCATCTCAAAGCCACCGAGAAAACAACAACAAAAACACCCCAAAACCAGCTTGTCCGGCTTCTCCTATGACATACAGGGTCAGAGCCCCAAAACAGTGCTGAAACAGCACAAAGACAGCCCTCAAACACCCCCAAAACATCCCAAAACCACCACAAAACACACCAAAACCACCTTGTCCTGTTTCTCCTATGGGATACAGTGTCGGAGCATAAAATCACCCAAAAAACACCCTAAAACACCCCTAAACCACTTTGTCCTGCTTCTTTTATGGAATGAAGTCCCAGAGTCCAAAATCGGCCCCAAACCGAACCCAAACCAGCCCCAAAACACCCCGAAAAACCCCCAAACCACCTTGTCCTGCTTCTGCTATGGAATACAGGTCATAACCCAAATACAGTCCCAAAACACATCAAAACCACACCAAAACCACCTTCTCCTGCTTCTCCTACAGGATACAGTGTCAGAGCCCCAAAACAGCACAGAACACCCCAAAAACACCCCAAAACTACCTTGTCCTGCTTCTCTTATGGCATACAGGGCAGAGCCCCAAAACAGCATCAAAACACACCAAAAAAAACCCCAAAACCACCTTCTTCTGCTTCTCCTACGGTATAGAGGGTAAGAGCCCTAAACAAGCCCCAAAACAGCCACAAAACAAACACCACAAACCAGCCCAAAACCACCCCAAACCAAAACCAAAACCACCTTGTCCTGCTTCTCCCATGGGATACAGGGTCAGACCCCAAAACAGCCCCAAAGCAGCACAAAACAGCTCAAAACCTCCACCAAATGACCCCAAAACACTGCAAACCACTCCAAAACAACCTTGTCCTGCTTCTCCTATGGGATACAGGGTTAGACACCAAAACAGCACCAAAAAAGAGTCAAAACAGCCCAAAACAATAGCCAAAACACATAAAACCACCCCGAACCACCTTCTCATGTTTCTCCTATGGGATACAGGGTCAGAGCCACGTAACACCCCATAAACACACCAAAACCACACTAAAACATCCCAAAACAACCCAAAACCACCTTGTGCTGCTTCTCATAGGGGATACAGGGTCAGAGCCCCAAAACGGCCCCAAAAGACCCCCCAAACACGCCAAAACACACCAAAACCACACCAAAACCACCTTGTCTTGCTTCTCGTACGGGATACAGGGTAAGAGCCCCAGAACCAGACACAAAACAGGTCAAAAACACCCTAAAACGACACAAGAAACCCCCAAAACATGCCAACACCACTCCAAAAACACCCCAAAACCACCTTGTCCTGCTTCTCCTATGGGATGCATAGCCAGAGCCTCAAAACACCCCAAAAGAGCATAAAAACACCTTCAAACAACCCCAAAACCACCCCAAAAGCACTTCAAAACCACCTTGTCCTTCTTCTCCTATGGGATACAGTGTCGGAGCCCCAAAACAGCACAATACCATCCCAAAACCAACCCGAAAACACCCCCAGAACAACTTGTCAGGCTTCTCCTATGGCATAAAGGGTCTGAGCCAAAAAACAGCACAAAAACAGCATTCAAAAAGCCCCAAAACACCCCCAAGACATCCCAAACCCACCAGAAAAACACCCCAAACCACTGCAAACCCACCTTGTCCTGCTTCTCCTATGGGATACAGGGTCAGAGCCCCAAAACTGCCCCAAGATGCTGCAAAACAGCCCGAAACAGCTCAAAACCAAATCCAAAACACCCCAAACCCACCCTACAACACCCTAAAACACACTAAAACACCCCAAAAACACATTCTCCTGCTTCTCCTATGGGATACAGAATCAGAGCCCCAAAACACCTCCAAAACAATCAAAAAACACCCCAAAACCACCCGAAAACACCTCAAAACTGCCTTGTCCTGCTTCTCCTACGGGATACAGGGTCAGAGCCCAAAACACCCCATAAACACCCCAAATCACCCCAAACTCCATGCAAAACCACCGCAAAACCACCTTGTCCTGCTTCTCCTATGGGATACAGTGTCAGAGCCCCAAAACAGCCCCAAAACTGCTGCAAAACAGCCCAAAACAGCTCAAAACCAAACCCAAAACACCCCAAAACCACCCTAAAACACACTAAACCACCCCAAAACCACATTCTCCTGCTTGTCCTATGGGATGCAGGATCAGAGCCCCCAAACAGCCCCAAAACACCTCCAAAAAACCCAGAAACCATCCCAAGAACACCCCAAAACCACCCCAAAATCCTCTTCTCCTTCTTCTCCTATGGAATACAGGTTCAGAGTACCAAAACACCCCATAAATACCCCCAGAACACCCTAAATCACCCCAAAACCACCCCAAAACTACCATGTCTTGCTTCTCCTATGGGATAAAGGTTCAGAGCCCAAACCCAGCCCCAAACCTACCCAATACCAGCCCAAAAACTCCCTAAAACACCCCAAAACCACCTTGTCCTGCTTCTCCTATGGAATAGAGGGTCAGAGACCAAAACTGTTTCAAAACACCACAAAAAAAAAGCCCCAAAAAATGCTCAAAACACCCCAAAACACCCCAAATTCACCTTGGCCTGCTTCTCCTATGGGATACAGCTTCAGAGCCTCAAAAAACCCCAAACCACCTCAAAACCATCTTAATCTTCTTCTTCCATGGGACACACTTTCAGCGGACCAAAAAAGCCCCGACACACCCCAAAACACACCAAAATCCTGTAGTTCTCCTTCTCCTATGGAATACAGGGTCAGAGCCCCAAAACAGCCCCACAACAGCCCAAAAGATCCCCAAACAACCCCAAACAAACCCAAACCCACCCCAAACCATCCTGAAACACCTCAAAAAACCACCTTGTCCTGCTTCTCCTACAGGATACAGGGTAAGAGCCCCAAAACACCTAAAAACCAACCCCAGACCACCCCAAAATCACATTCCCCTGCTTATGCTATGGCATACAGAGTCAGAGCCCCAAAACATTACTGAAACAGCCCAAACCCACCCCAAAACCACCCCAAAACCACCTTGTCCTGCTTCTCCTATGGGATACAGGGTCAGACCACAAAACTATGTGAAAACCACACCAAAAACACCCTAAACCACACCAAAACTAACTTGTCCTGCTTCTCCTATGGGATACAGGCTCATAGCCCCAAACCAGCTCAAAACAGACCAAAAACACACACAAACACCCCAAAGCACGGCAAAAAAAAAAAACCCCAAACTACCTTGTTCTGCTTCTCCTATAGGATACAGGGTCAGAGCTGCAAAAGTGACCCAAACCAGCCCAAAATAGCTCAAAATAAACCCCAAAACCACGCCAAATCAACATGAAAAACACCCTAAAACACACCAGAACTACCTTGTCCTGCTTCTCCTATGGGATAAAGGGTCAGAGCCCCAAAGCAGACCCAAAACACCCCAAAACTGCTCAAAACAACCCCAAACCACCCCAAAATCACCTTCTGCTTCTCCAATGGCATACAGGGTCAGAGCCCTAAAACATTGACAAAACAGCCCAAAACCACCCCAAAACCAGCCCAAAACCACTGTGTTCTGCTTCTCCTATGGCATACAGGTTCAGAGCCCAAACTCACCCAAAACCCCCCCAAAAAACAACCTAAACCACCCCAAAACTAACTTCTCCTGCTTCTCCTATGAGATACTGGCACAGAGCCCCAAAACAGCTCCCAAACACCCAAAAAAAACCCCAAAAGCACCACAAAAACAACCCAAAACTCCCCCAAAACACCTTGTCCTGTTTCTCCTATAGGACACAGGGTCAGAGAACCAAAACAGCCCCGAAACACCCCACAACACCCCAAAACCACCTTGTCCTGCTTCTCCTATGGGATGCAAGGTCAGAGTACAAAACCTCCACCAAAACACCCCAAAACCACCCTAAAACTCAATAGAAGCTCCTTCTCCTTCTTCTCCTTTGGAATACAGGGGCAGAGCCCAAAAACTGTCCCAAACCAACCCAAAACAAGTCCAAAAACACCCTAAACCACCCCAAAATGACCTTGATCAGCTTCTCCTACAGAATACAGGGTCAGAGCCCAAAACTGTTTCAAAACACCACAAAAAAAAGACCCAAAAAAAATCCTCAAAACACCCCAAAACCACCTTGACCTGCTTCCCCTATGGAATACAGGTCATAGCCCCAAAACAGTCCCAAAACAGACCAAAACCACACCCTAAAACCACCTTCTCCTGCTTTTAATATGGGGCACAGTGTCAGAGCCCCAAAACAGCACATAACACCCCAAAAAACCACAAAACACCCCAAAACCATCTTGTCCTGCTCCTGCTATGGGATACAGGGTCAGAGAACCAAAACAGCGCCAAAACATGCCAAAAAAAAAAAAGCCCCAAAGCACCTTGTCCTTCTTCACCTATAGGATACAGGGTTAGAGGCAAAAACAACCCCAAAAACCAATCCAAGCCCAACCCAATACCACCTTGTCCTGCTTCTCGTATGGGATACAGGGTCAGAGCCTGAAAACAGACCAAATCCAGCCCAAATACACCCCCGCAACACCCCAAACCCTCCCCAAAACCGCCTTTTCCTGCTTCTCCTATGGGATAGAGGGTCAGAGCCCAAAACCAGCCACAAAACAGCCGCAAAACACACTAAACACCCCAAAACACCCCAAAAGAACCCCAAAACACACCAAAACCAACCCAAAACCACCTTGTCCTGCTTCTCCTATGGGATGCAGGCTCAGAGCTCTAAAACACCCCAAAACAACCCTAAAACAGCACAAAACAGTTCAAAACCACCACCAAACCACCCTAAAATACCGCAAAACACCCCAAAACCACCTTGTCCTGCTTCTATTATGGGATGCATTGTCAGAGAGCCAAAACAGTCCCAAAACAACGAAAAAACACTACAAAGCACCCCAAAACCTCCACCAAACCACCCCAAAATGACCTCAAAACACCGCAAACCGCCCCAAAACCACCTTGCCCTGCTTCTCCTATGGGATACAGGGTTAGACGCCCAAAACAGCACCAAAGTGGACCCGAAACAGCCCAAAACAACACCCAAAACACACAAAACCACCCCAAACCCTCCATGAGTCAGTACAGAGATAAAGTACTGGCCACTTTTCTCGTTCAGCGATGCTCAGGGCCAGCTGGGTGGCTTTCACCTCGGCAAACTGACTCGATTCGCCCTCTCCTTCAGCAGTTCCTGCAACTTGTCGCCGAGGACTCCATACGGCTGCCTTCCATCTCCGATGCTTTCCCACAATACGGCAGGACCCATCAGTAAACAAGGCATACTGTTTTTCACTTTCTGACAGTTCATTATATGGTGGGGGCTCTTCAGCACGCATCGCCTCCTCCTCTGCTGACATTCCGAAATCTTTGCCCTCTGGCCACTCCATGATGACTTCTAGAATGCCTGGACGACTGGGATTTCCGATTCGAGCGCGTTGTGTAATTAGTGCAGACCATTTACTCCACGTAGCATCAGTTGCATGTCTCTTTTCCTTCGTCTCTGATCTTCACCTGTGGCTGGAGTCTACAAGAGGGTAAGAGCTTCTTTGCAAATGAATTACTGCCTTTTGCGTCAGTACATCATTTCATCCATTATTTTCTCTTTTTGACAGCCTGTGCCTGCCTTACACGATCTCTATTTTAAAGCATGGCAAAATAAACACCAGTTCCTCATTTGCATGAGCTTCTAGGTCAGTGACAGATACTCTTGAGCTCTGAGACCTGTGCTTGTCTACTCAAAGGCCCCTGCTGACCACAGTGACAAAACCAGCTTTTTGTCCTCTTAATTCCTCTGCCGCCCTGCACAGGCAGCACTATGTGCAGCACTGAAAAGCAAGGTGCCCTGTAACTGGGCTCAAGTACCACAAGAACTTCAACAGCTGCCCAGATGAGCCTTTCTGCAGTCGTGGCATTTCCTTCATGTCAACAGCTTGGGCTGGGTTGGGTGCTCACAGGTTTTGGAAGGCACAGTTTGCACTGTAAAGCATTTCTTATCAAGGATAAATCTTTATACTTTCAAACTGTTTAAAACTGAATGGATGCCACTGCCAGGTAAGAGCCAGCACCTTGCGATCTTGCCACAGAACACTTTTCAGACTGGGGTTGTGATTTCACGGGAATGCTTACAATCTGCTAAGGTGTGTGTAAGAAATAGAACCACTC
Organism: Lathamus discolor; assembly: GCF_037157495.1. Classification (NCBI taxonomy): domain Eukaryota; kingdom Metazoa; phylum Chordata; class Aves; order Psittaciformes; family Psittacidae; genus Lathamus; species Lathamus discolor. The sequence continues at coordinate 157,904 of NW_027069122.1, forward strand.
ACAAGGCCTGCTTGGAATGATCATCGAAGGACAATCGTCATCACGTAGGGCTTGACCAACAGACTAAAAAGAGGAAAACCGGGAACGCTGAATACGTAGCAGAATTAACTATGTGGGTTTTGTTTCCCACACACTCTGAGAAAATGCCCCAAACTGGACTCTGTAGCCTCCTCCCCAAACTTGACTGGTGGACCTGCAAGACACAGTCATGATGTGAGAATCCAGCCTCTCAGTGTGATTTGGGAAAAGACTATTCTTAACTTTTCTAGTGACAAAAAAGAAAGACCTCTTCACTTTGCATCGGCAGATAAGGCAGTAATGACTGGGTGATTGCTCCTTGCCTCGCCCTTACTTTTCTCTTAGAGAGTAAGAATTTAACACAACTAACATAGCTGAATTGCAGGGTGGTTTAGAGATGGGAGAAATAACACAGTACATTTGAGTCCAAAATCAGTTCCACGAAAGACAGACTTCTTTTCCCAGCTAAATTACTGAGGAGCTCTACATAACACAGGAGCCTTAAGAACTGGTTTGAGACACTACTCGACTGCTGTGGAGCACTTAAGTACTAAAGGATACTTGCCACAATACCGCAACCACATGGGTAGCTGCAGATTCTCTTTAAGCAAATAGTAATCACTGAAAGAGTTAGGGATCTGATGTGCATACAAGACCTTCATCCCTTACCAAATCACTGAAAACATATGTATGGGACAACTCCTTATATGGTGAAATCAGAATAATTCAAAGCTTTGCTGTAGCTCAGGAAAATCATGCGTATTACACATTGCTTGATGAAAACACATGTATTCCATCACCTCCTGATACACGCAGACCTTGTGAGGACCCCTAAAACCAGGTCTGCAGAACTGCCTCAAGTAATTCCACTGATCGCGTTTGTATCTGTAGGAAGCCTGAACATCAGTGTAGGTCACAAACCTGCCTGGGCACTTTGAGACACAAAGCTGCAAGAAAAGAAGGGACACTGGGGGTAGAGAAGAGTAAGGAAAGTCAGCGCAATCAAAAAGCAAGAGAAAAGGCCACCTGCAAAACTGCCCTCTTTTATGGAATTGCCTTCAGTAATGCTTACTGCAGCATTTGGGAAGGGACACAATGCACTTGCGAGTGCATTTTGAAGGATATGAATTTTTAAAACAAACAAACGTATGTCTACCTCTTAAGCACCATGATTAAAAGGCAATCTCGGTATTTCACTCACCTGTCTTATAGGGCACTGTAGGTTTATTAACACTACGGGGCTGGCACATTCCAGAATGCTGAAGTGAAACAAAATGGTCTTGTTCCTATGGAAGTGGACCTAAGTAATGTTATGATTAAGGGTGCTTGTACATCCTACCATTCAAAACCTGACAGCATGGATTGATATTTAAATTCTACCATTGTGATTGGTGATACTGCCCACACAAAACAAACAAACAAAAACAAACCCAAACAAATCCCAAGCAGACCCTGGGTCTTTCATGCCAAGACATCTCCAAAACCAGAAGCATTTGGTCTAAAGAAGTATGTGAGCTAAAGACTGCTAACTTTTGAGAAGGTGTTTTCACAGAACGCTTTTAAGCTGAAACAACCCAGGCACTGTTACAGGCATCTGTAGCCCTGCCTCTGAGAAGTGAGGTCTGTAAAACACCCCCGCAAAAACTCTGGGGCTCCCCTGCTTGCACTGAACACACTGCGTGTGCACTGCGGGCAAAATCACTATGGGCAAATGCTACACTGTGAAAGCTGCCTGTTTCTGCCTGGTCAGAAGGAGGCACCAAAATCAACCAAAAGCTCTTTACGGCTGAAACCTTAAAGCAGCTGGCCAGGAAACAGAACCATAATAATAGCATCTGCTCCTAACCCTGACAAACCTCCTGTGATGGAAAGTAGGGACAGCCTGAGGACTTTGCACCCAAGATCCTCACACTTGACAGCTTCAGGAATTTCACTGCACAGTCAAGTTCCCTTTAAAACTGGGGTTAGCTCAACTGCCTGACATTTTACAAGGTCAAACTGTTTTCACCAGGGTCCGTTCTACGGTGCACTGGTAACAAACCACGCATCCTGCCAAAACCGGTTTCACTAACATTAGCTGTGATTTCTTCAAATCCACAGAGTAAACTTTTGGACTGAAATGTCAGCGCTCTTCAACAGCTTCTTCACAGTGCTCATGACTACTCCTCAGTGAGACTGCTCTGAATGCTTGCTCCAAGCACAAGACTCAAAACACAGAGACTGCGACCACTTTCCCAGGAAAACTTCTCACACTAAAGCCTTAGAGACGCAGGAAAACCATAGTCCTGGGTAAGCCTTTCACAGTGCTTACTTTCCGGACGTCAGAAAGCCCTGACAATGGCAGCAGGGAAGGCACGACGAGCGCATCCCACACCTCCACTTTCAGGGACCAGAGGGACTTGTTCAGAGGGGCCTCCTGGCCTACTGCCACAAACACTCCTGCTTTCCCAGTAGGATGCGGTATGTCTCTTTTGGCCTGTATTTTTATGAGAAACTCCTCAACGTAGCCAGGACGTGCCAAATTGCAGTCTCAGCAGCTGTACTATTCTCCAGCTATCGTAGAGATGGAGGGACATTTGTGGATAGGAACTGGAAATCACATTGTAAAAAACAACCAAAGGGAAGTCTTGATTAACAAAGAGAAAGAAGGAATGGGAGTGTAACAAAGCAGAAGAAGGAATGGGAGTGGATGATAACAGAGACGCACGTCTGGCTACACACCACACAGTGCACGGACACTGTGGGTCTGAGGCTCCCAAACCCACCTGCCCACTGCTTCGTACTGACCTCAGAGGGCAGAAGGGCAAATTGGGAGTGAGAAGGGGAGCAGAGAAGGGGTGCAGTGAGGGGAACACACAACACAACTTTTGCTCCTAGTTTTTCCTCTTCAGGAAGCTGGCCTCTCCAAAACCCGCTGTGAAGAATCTCAGAGGGTGGAACAGGTCTTCTTACACCATTTAGTCTCTTTCCTCTGTAACAAAAAACTTGGGAGGATATGAAGTCCTAGCTCTGCCTCTGTTCCACTCCCCATCTCCTGCTCCTTCCCTTCTGAATGCCCCTTGGACAGAGGCTTCCTCATGTTTTCTCCCCCTTAGTAAACTACATGGGAAAAGAAAGAAAAAGCAGAGAGCTGTTGCCAAACACTAGCTTCAGGTTTGCTTCCAGCAGAGCCTCCAGCTTCCTGACAGAAACAACGGCATAAAGGGTGCCTAATACTTACTTTCTAAAAGGGAGAAGTTGAGGGGAAAAAAACAAACTGCCTTTACAATTCTGTGTCATAAAGCACTTAGATTTTCCAGAGGAAACATCGATGCAACATCTTTCCTTCCTGAGCAGCTATTTCCATGCAGAAGGGCTCTGTTGAGATCAACGGATTCATTTCACTCTCACAATTCAGGATTTAAAAGCACTGGGAAAGAGAGACAAGCAAAGCAAGCCACTCAGCAGGTATCCCAGGGAAGCTGTGCTTACAGCTGCCTGCTCCCACACCTCTCAGTCTCCTCTCTACTGCCACTGCCTAAACACCAGAAATAAAACCCCAAGAGCTTCTCCTTCTGGTCTTTTCTGTTACTTGGTGCATGTTGAGAACAAGTAAGAACCAGGCAGCAACGCTTTAGGACTACTCTTGCTCCATGGTGGATAAAAGAATTCATGATCCAAACTTGGGTAGTTAGAAGCTGTGCCCTTAGTGATGTCATCTATAAGCTACGTTGATCCTTTACCAAAAAGATCCCCTGAATGATGAAAACAACTGCATTTACTGTGAGGGTGGTGAGGCCCTGGCGGTGTTCAAGGCCAGGTTGGACGAAGCCTTGGGTGGCATGGGCTACTGAGTGGTGTCCCAGCCTGTTGGAAGTGGATGATCTTAAGGTCCTTTCCAACCAAAACCATTCTATGATTCTATGAAAAGAAAATGGCAGGTTCCCAACGGGGAAAAATCAGGCATGAGAGAGAAACACTGCTGGCTTTGCATATTGGGGATGAGGCTTTGCAGTATTAATGTTTTGTAATACTAAGACTTTGAATATTGGGGCTGGGGCTAAGTTGCTAAGGGAACGAAACAAAGGGTTTGAAATACCATGACTTAAACAGGCACGCTCTGTGCTTAAAGACAACGTCATCTTTGGGCAACAGACATGCTCTGTGGTGCAAAAGAACGCTATTCTTGTACAGCCTATGAAGCTAAACTGCTGCAAACTGCTGGTTTAATATTCACAATATTAAAGCTTTAAGATCAATATTAAGGCCTTGCAATACTAAGATTTTTCAATACTGGCCATGGGGCTAAGTTACTAAGGGAACAAGACAAAGGGTTTGAGACACCATAACTTAGAAAGACACACTCTGTGGTTAAAGACAGGATCGTCTTTTGGATGAAAGACAAACTCTGTGGTTAAAAACAATGTCTTTGTACAGCCTGGGAAACTAAGCAGGTGCAGGCTGGTTACACAGGAAGTTGGGGTACCACATCTCTGCCAGAAAGTTACCAAATCAAACCATAAAAGGAGATAAATAAATAAGAGGAAGGGGCGTACGAAATCGAGTAAGGGACCTTCAAGCTCCTCCAGCTCCAACCCCTGCCACGGGCAGGGACACCTTCCACTGGAGCAGCTTGCTCCAAGCGCCTGTGTCCAACCCGGCCTTGAACACTGTCAGGGATGGGGCAGCCACAGCTTCTCTGGGCACCCGGTGCCAGCGCCTCACAGGGAAGAGCTTCTGCCTCATATGAAATGAAATTAAATCCTGTTTCCACTTGTTACCTTTGTGTGTCTTGAAATTGTTTCTGGAGCTGAAAAAACACTTGAGCTTTCAGGCAAACAACAGCCTCATCATGCGATTCATGGCAGTGCAGGGAACGGCACAGCCCAGCACAGCCCAGCAGAGAAACATAGAATAGTTTGGATAGGGGGGGACCTTAAGATCATCCAGTTCCAACCCCCTGCCATGGGCAGGGACACCTCACCCTAAACCATGTCACCCAAGGCTCTGTCCAGTCTGGCCTTGAACACTGCCAGGGATGGAGCATTCACAACTTCCCCAAGCAACACATTCCAGTGCCTCAACACCCTTACAGTAAAGAACTTCCTCCTTATATCTAACCTGAACTTCCCCTGATTAAGTTTGAACCCATCACCCCTTGTCCTGTCACTACAGTCCCTAACGAAGAGTCTATCCCCAGCATCCTTATAGGCCCCCTGTAGATACCGGAACGCTGCTATGAGGTCTCCACACAGTTTCTCTTCTCCAGGCTGAACACCCCCAACTTTCTTACCCTGTCTTCACAGAGGAGGTGCTCCAGCCCCTGATCATCCTCACAACCCTCCTCTGGACTTGCTCCAACAGCTTCATGTCCTTTTCATCTTGAGGACACCAACACGTGCTGTAGCACAGCATAAGACAGCACAGCACCTCATGGAATGTGATGGCATAGCAAAGCATGCCATAGTACAGCACAGCACAGAACAGCATAGCACAGACCAGCAAAGTATAGCATAGAATCGCATGGGATGGCATAGCACAACATAGCACAGCAGAGCAGAGCAGAGCATAGCACAGACCAGAAGAGCATAGACTAGCTCATTGGAAGGGACCTACAACCACCACCTAGTCCAACTGCCTGACTAATTCAGGGCTGACCAAAAGCCAAAGCATTGTCCAAATGCCTCTTCAACACTGTCCTGGGTTTACCAGGAGCCGTTTTGCTCCTTCTTAGTAACTGGTGCAAGCTCTGTGTTTTGACTTCCAGCCTGGGCAGAGAGCTGACAGCCTTGGGGCATCAACCACCTCTCTAGGAAGCCTGTGCCACCCCCTGAACACCCTCTCTGTGAAGAAATGCTTCCTTCTATGAAGTGCGAACCTCCCCTGACTCCCAGGTCTCCTGTCCCTGGATCCCAGGGAGAAGAGATCAGCACCTCCCTGGGCTTTTAGATCCTGACAACAGTTTTGCTTCTCTTCGTTTACCAGCATGTGTATAAACTCAAACCAGTGTTCATAGACAAAGTACGCATTCATTTAGCCTTGTGGATTCCCTGGCATGCCTGGATTCCATTTCTAAGTAGCATCTTGCCATAAGGTGACACAGAGGTCTCCAAAAAAAAACCTGAAAAGAAGGAAAAGCTCTGGAGTCAAAGGGAACACACAGTTAGAACTGACTGAAGTAAGTGAAAGGCAGAGCAAAAGCATCCCCTTCCTGTCTGCTCCGACTGTACCTGGTTCGGGTTATGGGGAGCCACAGGGAGGGTGGAAGCCTCTCATCTCTCTTTACAAGTGTTCTCTCTCTTGCTGTAAAAGCACTGCAGGCTCAGGTGCTTCTGGTGTCAGAGCCACACTTGGTGTGATTCTTAAAGCCAATCCGCATCTGGTCTGAAGTGGGGGGAGTAGATTTTAGTTTTCTTTCTAATACACATATTTCTGTATGTGTTTTAGAGCAGAACCTGGAGCTTGGTGTGGTGGGCATAAATCCCTGGAAAGCTTGCCAATTATTGCTGCACAGCTGTCCTGGGTTCAGCTCTAACAGTTCTCTTCCTCCTTCTTAACAGCCAACCTCAAAGGAGTTCAGATTTTTTTATAAAGGGTGCACAAAAGCTTTGATTATTTCTTCATTGTCTCACCTTTTGGTGTTTAGGTTTTGTTGTTTTGTTTTCTTGGGTTTTTTTTTTGTTTGTTTGTTTGTTTTGGTTTCTTTTGTCCCAATTCTTGTGCAGTATTATCTTAGGGTTGTATGAAACCTTCATGGAGATCCTACTGCCCTGACAGCAGAGTATCCCCAGATGCGCTGGGGAATCCCAAATGTGGTTGTACACAGGGTTCTCACACCCTTCAAACAGTCACGTACCACACACTTGGACTAAGCACTAGCACCCTCACTACCAACTACTAGTCCTAGTCAAAGTCTGCCAGGCGCTCATGCTGCTTCTGCTGCGGTCCTGCTCTTGTCTAGTGATGCAGATGTCCCTGCACCAGTCCTGCAGGAGATACTGATTAATGCTGTGCGGGACTGTGGGAGGGTTTCAAAGTCATGCTGGAGGGGCTGGGACTCTGCCACTGTTTCTGCTGTGCTGCAAAACCCCTTCTCCTTCACAGACAGCTCTAAGATACCCGAAAGAAAAGTCCTAGATCCAGGGCTGGCCTGAAGCTTCCAGTAAAAATCCACTGCCTCGTCACGTTACAGTGCACATGGAAACATATAGACACACATATACAAATAAAAGAGATGTGGCACTGCAGCCACTCCAACCCCTACAACAGGCACCGCAACTACTACCTCAGCAAGAGGTGGCACAGCTATTTCAATGCCAGCAACAGGCACTGAGGCTACTCCAACGCCTGTGACAGGCACTGCCCAAAGGTGACTGACGAGCTTTTGGTAGCGCTGTCTTGGAGACAGAGGAAATGCAGCAGCTCTCCGCCTTGCCTGGTCTCTCACAGGATCCTTCTGTGGTGGGGTTGATGAAGGTAGAACAGCAAGTGCCCATCACCACCACAGCAGTGCACCGGCGGCAATATGGCACCAACCGATACTCCCTGATTGCCATCCAGGAGCTGATCCATTGATTGGAGAGCCCAGGAGTGCTCAGCAGGTCCCACTCACCCTTTAATAGCCCCACAGGGCCCGTGCACAACCCACATTACAGTCTGATTGTAAGCTCTATCAAGTGACCCAAGGAAGAACAATTTCAAATGGGGCCCTGAGCAACAACAAGCCTCTGAACAAATTCAACAGGAGATAGTTTATGCCCTTGGGCCAGTCCGGACTGGGCAAGATGGGAAATGTGCTCTGCACCCCAGCCGCGCAGAATGGGCCTACCTGGAGCCTCTGGCAGAAAGCTCCAGGGGAGACTCGAGGTCGAACCCTCGGCTCTTGGAGTCGGGGACACACAGGATCCAAGGCTGGTTGTAGCCCACCTGAACAAGAGATACTGGCAGCCTCTGAAGGGGATCGAGCTGCTTCAGAAGTGACTGGCGCTGAAGCACAGCTCCTCCTGGCACCCCGCTTGCCCGTGCTGGGCTGGATGCTCAAAGGGAAGGCCTACACGTCATACAACTGATGCTACAGGGATTAAGGAAGGGGGTTGCACTGATGACACAACGAGCTCAGATAGAAATCCCAGTTGTCCAGGAATCCTGGAAGTGACCGTGGACTGGCCAGAAGGCACCGATTTTGGAATGTCACCAGAGAACAGATGCTGAAGAAGCCCCACCACATAATGAATGAGAAAAATCTCCAGTGCTTTATCTCTACTTCCTCATGGATGGTGGCAAGTGCCCTGTGGGGGTGGTTGCAGTAATGGAAGCAGAGCAACTGGCAGCGCAGAGGGAAACCCATCTGGGCTGCTGCACTGTGGCAAGATATCGCTGCCCAGATGCAGAACCTGGTGGTGAAGGTATGCCATGGAGATGCTCATGTACCCAAGAGTCGGGCCACTGAGGATTATCAGACGATGGCTGAAGTACAAATACGGGGAGGCCTGGCACATTCGCTGTATCACACTCCCACCAACCCACCAAGGCAAGCGCCGTGTGCTTACCGTGGTGGAAGCAACCACCGGGTGGCCGGAAACATACGCTGTGCCCCACAACACTGCCCGGAACACTATCCTGGGCCTTGAGAAGCAAATCTCGTAGCAACACGGCACCCCAGGGGGAACTGAGTCAGACAATGGGACTCATTTCCAGAACAACCTTAGACACACCTGGGCCATGAGCATGGCATTGAGCGGCTATATCACATCCCCCACCATGAACCAGCCTCTGGGAAAGTCCAGTGGTACAATGGGCTGCTGAACACCACACTGAGAGCAACGGGTGGTGGGACTTTCAAACACTGGGATACACTTAGCAAAGGCCACCTGGTTGGTCAACACCAGAGGAGCTGCCAACAGGCCTGACCCAGCCCAGTCACAACTTTTACATACCATAGAGGGAGATAAAGTTCCCGTGGTGGCATAAAGGATGTGCTGGGGCAACCAGTCCTGGTTATCGCTGCTTCGAGCAAAAGAAAACCCGCTTGTGGGATTGCTTTTGCTCCAAGAGCTGGGGGCATTTGGTGGGTATTGCAGGAGGATGGGGAAGTCCGGTGTGTACCTGAAGGAGATCTGATTTGGGGTGAAAAGAGCCAGTGAATTGAACTTTATGATGCTGTCTAATACTGAATTCCGTGATCGCCTCCATGGCGGCTGAACACCCATCACTGCGCGGGACACCTTGTGGCCTCTGTCCCCACCGCTCTGGGTTTGAGGATCTGAACCTGACTCCCTTGATCACCACACTGATGAAGAATGGACTTTGATCCGAATGGACAGGTGCCGCGGTGATGGAATCGGAACTGGCTTCAGCATCCAACAACCCAACACCACACCCCATCCATCTTTCCTGCCTGGAGACACTGCTATGGCAGATGGAGCCCCAAGCCATGGCCTGAATGAATTCAACGGACTTTTGTAGGGATGGTCCGTAGACTAAGGGAGTGATATCTCTGTGGGGGTGTGTAGATATATGTATATGTGTAAGTCTCAAAAGACGGGAAAGATGACGGTGGGAAGCGGGAGGCCCGGCATGACACAAATGCTGTGGAATAAGGGGTGGATACTGTCCTGGTTGTGGCTGGGACAGTGCTCGTTTGCTTTCTAGTACCTGGTGCACTGCTGTGTTTTGGCTTTATTCCAAGAGCAATGCTGACAACACACTGACCTTTTAGTTGTATATAAACCGGGGGGAGTTATTCGGAAGGGGAGGATCACTGCTCGGGTCGGGCTGGGTATCAGTCAGCGGGTGCTGAGCAAGTGTCTTGGGCATCACTTGTGTTTATTGGGCTTTTTTTCCTTTTCCCTTTCTTTCCTCTCCTCTTGTTTTTCCCGTTACCATTATTACCACTATTACCAGTACTAGTGCACTGTGCTTCGGTTATTAAACTGTTCTTATCTGCACCCTCGGGGTTTTCATCCTTCCGTCCCTCCTCCCCATCCCGCCCCAGGAGCCAAAACCTGGCTCAGGGTCAGCGGCACCTCTGCCCCCTCCTGGGTGCCGGGGATCGGCTGCCCCAGCAGCACCTCCCCCCGGGGGGAAACAGCCCCCAGGCCCCCCACAACAGCCCCGCTCCATCCCCAGGGCCGTGTGGCCGGGGCGGGCACGGAAAGGTCCGGGAACCCCCACAGCTCCAGCCCCCACGGCCCGGGCTCGCAGCACCCCATACTCCCAGGCAACTCGCAGCCCCACTGCCCAGCGCTCGCACCCGCCCCCCGCATTCCCCAGCACCCCCGCAGCGCCCGGCCCCACTGCCCAGAGCCTCGGGGGGCCGCAGACCCCAGCCCCGCTCCCCGGGCTCTGCAGCGCCCCCCAGACCCGCGCCGCGCCCGCTCACCCTCACCCCGCGCCCGCTCGGCCGCCGCCATTGCCGGGAGCAGCTCCGCCTCACGCCCTGGGCCCGCCTCCGCCAATCAGCGCACGGCTCCCCGCGCGGGGCGCGCTGGGAGCTGTAGTCCGGGATCCGGCACATGCGCAAGGCGCAGCCGGTACGAGGCAGAGGGGAGGGGGCGCAGCTGGACCCCCGAGCGGGATCCCACAGGCACCGGATGGGCTGGGGCGAAGGGACCTGGAAGCTCCTCCAGCTCCAAGCCCCTGGGTCCAACCTGGCCTTGAACACTGCCAGGGACGGGGCAGCCACAGCTCCTCTGGGCACCCTGTGCCAGCGCCTCACACCCTCACAGGGAAAACCTGCCTGAGATCTCATCTCAATCCATCTTTGTGGAAAGGAAAGGAGGAAAGGAGGAAAGGAGAGGACAGGGGAGGACAGGGGAGGGGAGGGGAGAGAGGAGAGGGAAATGTTATAAATTGAGACCACAACGGATCATAATCCAATTGAAATTTTATTAATTATAGCAAGTAGAATATGAGCAAAGACAGCGCTGGACGACAGGGGAGTCTGTGCTCCGCCAACTGCCGTGTTAAATATTTCAAACAGCCCCTTTTTATACATCTTTACTTCTTTGTTCATGAAATATTGGAAGTACTCTGCGCATGCTTCAGTTGTTGTTAGGGGGTAGTTTCCTGCCTCCTGGTGATCGATGAGACCAAGGTGAGAAGTCTTCCTCCTTTGATCCTTCATCCATATGTCTTTGCAGGGAGTTGTTAGTCTTATCTCTGCCAGTTCCTGGGACATCTTGCGGCTATCTTATCTTGGCCAGCTGTGTTTTATCTCTGTCAGTTCCTTTACATTTGGCTTAACATATATCTTAATAAACAATACACTAGTCTATAGTTTCTCACATGGAACATCTTATAGCTATCTTTAGGCAACATCTACTATGTTTGCATAAGCGATAAGCGATTGCGGTTGGCGACTGTTAGTCTATGTAAGCTGTGTCCGGTGACTGTTTGAGTAAGCAATTTCATACTTTTTATTGCCTAACCTTTACATTGGGCTTAACATAAATCCTAATAAACAATATCCTAATTTATAGTTTCTCACAATCCCCCCTTTTTCTTTTATCCTATTATTGTTTATTAGATGCTGCTTTCATTTTCAGAATTGTAAGCCAACCTTTTTCCACACTCCCAACATTTATCATAACACTCACAAGGTAATTCCTTACAATCACAGGTATATTTTTTACGTGGCATGACACATTCACAACAATCTTCATCCTCATCAATAGATACACTCTTATATTTTACCCCAGATCTCGTAGTTAAAATAAGCAGTTTAGCTATGTCAAACCGTTCTCTAATAAAGTGTAAAATATAGCGTAATATACAAGGCCCAAATATAAGTCCCAGAATCAACATGATAAGCGGTCCTGCTAGAGCAGACAACAAAGTGGTTAGCCAAGGTGAGACATTAAACCAGTTTTCATACCATGACCTGCTCGCCTCACAATCTTTCTTACGTTGATTTAACCTTTTCCGGAGTTCTACATTAAGGTTGTACAGGGAATTCAGGTTGTCCCGTCCCAGTGAAAGTGGTTATCACTTTGGATGTTTCTCAGGATATTAATTCCCACTTTAATGGTTCATGCGGGTTTCCATTTGCTTGGGTTATTATCAATAACAAAACTAACGGTATACCAGGAAAAAGGGTGTCTGTCAATTTTTCCAATTTAAGTATATTTTTACCAGTCCTGGGGAAGTTCGGCCATTGCTGGTTTTGCATCCCATTGTTCTGGTTCTTTTCTCCACAGTTTATTCCTCCTCTGCCTCGCCCGTCGACTCGGTTGCTTCGAGCCACGGGGTGTACCATCTTCTCGGCAGCAAGGGAATTCTTCAGGAGAACAGCTGTTTCGGGCTTTCTGCCTGTTTACATAGGCTTCCCACTTTGCAGCCTTAACTAATGGGGCAAAGCAAGATACAGTTAGTACTTCCCTTCTACACTTTATAATCAAAATTTCGGCTATAAAGGGGACTGGTTCATTGGAGTGGTAACAATAATATTGAGGGTTTATTCCTTTGGCAAAAATCTCCCACCACTCATGGGATTCCCAAATAATTTCTTGTTTTAGACTCTAATTGTTTTAATTTCCACACAGTGAGAGTTCTTTGGATTTTCCAACACTGTGTGCAAACTCCTATTGGAGGGCATCCACATTCATAGTGTGTCCACCATTTATCCTGACATACCTTACACCTAAAACAAGCAAATGGATAACAATTGCAATTCAAATTATTACACCTAATTCGTATATCTAGAGTACATACATTATTTACATCAGCATATCTTCTATATTCACTATTGTGTGGTTGCATAAGTTTAACAATTTCCTTTAACACACTTTGTACGTTTCCATATATAATAGAAAAGAGGAGAAATAATTATAGCAAATATAAACAGCAATACACACTTTATACCAAAAGATAATGCGGCAAAATAATTAAATAAATAAAGTCTCTATCATTACGTTATCTTTTCAGGATTTTCTTGGTGTCCCCTGGAGTACTGATTACTTTCCTGTGGGGTCTCGTCACTGGGCCTTTAATGCGACTGGCTCCATTATTTTCTGGCCATTAAACAAATAATGTCCCAAATATTTCACTTTTTCCTCCACAAATTGTAACTTTTCTTGTGATACCCGTAGGCCCTTTTGTGCAGGAAAGTTTAGAAATCGAATGCTTTCTTTTCTTACATCCTCCTTATTATTCCCTGCTATGAGCAGATCATCTACATACTGTAACAGCATGTTCCCCGTTTGTACCTGGTATTCTTTTAAGAGCTCTTCCAGGTATGTTTGTAGCCCATATCCCTGGGAATACCTGATCCAGTATATTTTCAATCTGACTTCTCCCTCGACATGATTAGTGATCAAAATTAAGCTTTTAACCTCTCTATATACTGTTGGTCCTTTACTTTTAAAGTGATCTCGCCTCCTTTGAAAGTAATGGTTGCTCCCAAGTGTTCTAACAAATCTCTCCCCAAAAGAGCTTTTGCGGAGTTAGGCATATACAAAAACTTACGGATGCCCCATTGTTTTCCCAATTGATATCTTAGTAGTTTACAAAAATAAGCCTTTTCACCTTGGCCAGTCGCCCCTTTTATCATCATATAATCGTCCCCAAAGGTATTAAAGCTTTGTTTAAAACTGAATACATTGCACCTGTATCAACCAAAAATTCCATTATAACCAGTGGATCTGCTAGGGAAGATTCCCCTGGTCCCGTCAGCCTAGTTCCAATTCAGTCACCCGAGCCACCCCATGGCACTCCCACTAGGGTAGTCTCACTCCCAGCTTCCAAACTCCTCATAGCACTCACACCGATCCGGTTCCACAGAAGAGGAGGTCACTCCCCCACTTCTGTCCGACATTCGTCCTCCACCAGTTTTAAAGCAACCAGCGCAGCCATGGCTGTAGCACGACCCAGCTTTTTCTTTTCTACCTATTTCCAATTCCTATACACTCTCCATGCTTCCTCCTTCACTCCCATCCACATTTATTCATCAATCGTTCAATCCCGTCTGTCAACATGTCTGTCTGCCTGCCCCAGCACCCATCTCATGCTCAAACACAGGAACTGCGGGAGCTTCCCTCCTTTCCCCTTTGGTTTTCCCTTTTTTATTTATTTATTTGTTATTTTTCACAGGTGCTCACCCTGCTCTGCAGGGGTTACAGATGCCCGCCTCTGCAACAGCACTTCTGGTTTAACCCCTTCTTAACCCTGAATGTGAATGTGCTGCTTGTTGCCAGTGACAGCAATTTCCTCCTCCTTATCAATACCTGATAGGACAGAGGCAGAGGGTGCTCCTCTCGGAGGTACCTGTGATATATAATTTTCTTGATGACTGTCCCAATATCACAGGCTGAACAACATCTCTCCAGCTTAACTTTCTGTTTTTCCCTGTCCTTTTCCAAAACCAAAATTAGGGATCTGGCAGAGTTATATTAATTTCACATTCTGTCTGCCACTCCAGGTGCTTTCTTAAAGCGAAACATATCTGCATGCATTACTTCATTGCATTTTCTTGGCCACCTCAAAACCAACATAAATTGTAAAAAAAATGCATTAGAATTCAGAGTTCCATTTTTAGGCCATTTTTCCTGATTTTCCAAAGTTTATAAAGGCCACCATTGATTACAATATTTTACCAATGTTTTCTTGTTTACTGAGCCCCCAGAAGAACCTCCCAGTTCTTTCCAATGTGCCAAAATGTAACCCGATGGGCTTTTCTTCAGAATTCCCTTGTTTTGACCGGCTCCCATTTCAAACAATCTCTTACAAATCTCTATAGCTTCTCTTTCCCAGTGTTCTGCAAATGCACTTAAAATATGAGAGCACCCACACACAAGTTTTATGATATCCTCAGGGGATTCAGTAAGATAGTATCTCTGGGTTCTGCAGATCAACTCCCCTGTCATTAGAACATAGTTTCAGTTCCAGCAAAATTTACACTGCCCTAGTATCCACAGCAGGTTCCACTGTTCAAAACTTATTATGCACTCATATGTCAGGTTACGAAAGTTTTCCTGATATCCCCCGTTGATTGTCCCAAAAAGAGAGACATTAATTGTTGTATTCCCATTTTATTTTTTTTTTTTTCCTTTGTAACCACATCTTCTCAAATTTTCTTTGATACCTTTTATAAACCCTTTCTCAGTTTTCTATTCTAACT